>NC_092814.1:70416840-70591840 GCF_023375885.2 Dermacentor andersoni
GACGACAAAACACTAGGTCGAGCGATGAAATGAGGAAATTCGCGGGCGCTAGGTGGAATCAGTCGGCCGCAGGACAGGGGTAATTGGAGATCGCAGGGAGAGGCCTTTGTCCTGCAGTGCACATAAAACAGGCTGATGATGATGATGATGATGATGATGATGATGATGATGATGATGATGATGATGATGATGGAGGTGGCGGGCCCCCCCCGAAAAAAAAATCCTGGGTACGTGCCTGGGTCCTGACATCGTGGTTCCGGAATCTCACGTACGCATGCGGCCATGAACGCGCCTAGGTACACGATATATTTACGGCGCATTTGAACAGCACTTAAAAAACGTTTGTGAAAAAAGGAAGAAAAAGGTTTCAGCGCTTACCGAGAAGCCCCGAGTCGCATATAAGCGGAGATGCCTCGTCCGCTTATTGTTGTGTCTGCCTGCCTCTGGCCCTCGTTTGCATATATACCGAAACTTTCGCTCCAGAGTAAATACTAAGAGTGGTAAGACGGGCCGCCAGAACAATATGGTTCTGAGCCGCGCGTAAAGCAGACGACCTTGGCAGCGCCTACGTGTCTTCGACCTTTCTACAAGTTGGGAGAGCGCTTATACCAGAGCTAATGAGAAGAAAGAAATGGGCGAATGGGCCCCTTGCTTACCGAGGACGCTTCATGCCCATACGCTAGGAAGTCAGCGATGTTCGGAATACCCGAAACTGCTGAGGCGCCGTTTAATAGCAGCAGCTGGCATATGTGATCAATACTAACAATACAAGTTATTCTTCAAATAAAAATTCTTTTTTCGGAAGTGCCTACTAACGACGGTAAACACGGTTCGCTTTTAACGCGACAGCGTTAAGGGCCCCGTGTCGCAGAAAATACGGCGTCGTCGCCGTTGTCAGATGGGAAGAGGACATGGCACCCGTAGGTGCCGCGTCCCAGAGCTTTCATGCACTCAACAAGCGAGCGTCATTCGGTACATTAATCACGACACTCCCCCTCTACCCGGGTTGACTGGGCGGGGGGCTTTGGGGGACAGGGTGGGGGGCTCCAGTGCACGCTTCGGCCTCCGCCGCCCCAACCCACGGGCCGCCCTGCTTCCAGCTTTGATCCCCCTTCTACCGCTTCGGTGCCCTGAAGATCCTGTGCCGCCTGCCTTAATACCGCGAAGATCCTGCGCGCCTGCCTCAGGTGCTCTCCTAATGCCTCCGTTTGCCGGTTACATGTGCCCTCCTGGAGCAGTGTTTGTAAAAAATGCAATGTATCGTCGCGACGAAGAAAGCTACCCGCGAGTTATACAACACCAGTCAGAACCTTGCCTCTTCAGACACAGCGATCACCAAATGGGGAGTCCGTGCCCACTGCCTCACCGCGCGGGCAGCCAGCGGCGGAGCGTAAACAAACTGGACCGCACTCCGCCACGCCGGCATGCCTAGTGGACAAACGCATACAACACGCTCGCGTTAAGAAACCTCCTCCGTTGTGCCTAGGCAGGCTCACATATTCAAGGAGCAAAGGCCCCCAGATTTGCTCTCTCGCACCCGCAATTACTCGCGCCTGTGCAGAAACGTCTAGCGCCGCGAGAAACTCCACGCACCGCTGTACCTACTACTACGCTCCCGGGTGAGATGGAACCAGACCTCTTTCCGTGCTTTTGCAAGCACTTCGTGAAGGCCCAGCGCCCGCCCCCCGGGAACTGCATCACAGCGTGCTAGTCAAACTTGGTATGAGCACTTGACAAGAAGTAGCACGAACTGGTTGACCGCCTGCTTAGGCATGAGGGTGCAAAAAACGAACAGCCTGAAAAGGAACACCTGGGAGGCTAAAAAGACTTGCTATCCGTTGAAGGAGAGCAGTGGAAAGCAAAAACTGAAAAAATATGAACCGTATCCTCACGTCTACCACAAAAAGGGCACACCCCACCTGTTGGGATGGCTGTGAATCGTCTGCAACTCACAGGCATACAGCCCCGCGCCAGGCGCTACATGAACGTAGCTCGCCTGGCGTCAAGAAAGCTGGCCGTAATGAGCTTCCAGCTTGGCCTATGGAAGGACAAATTGTACCTTTGGCCAAGCGGGGGGAGACCTGTGGTGAGGATATCGACTAATTCTTGGAGTTTAAACTACACCGATGCCGGGGTGAACCTTGCGGAGGCGTACCAGAGAATTGGAAGCCGCCGCGTAAATGGTGGAAGGGGAACCTGAGCGAGGTGCACAGGGAGAAAATGTGCTTTGCGAAAACAAATGAAGTCGAGTGCTAAGAAAAAAAGGAAGTTAAGCTTCGAGTCAGGAGAATATTCGAGTTAAGCGCGACTTGGGTTCACCTGACATGTAAAGCAGTAGCCATGACGCCCAGGTCGGGAATTCCGAGTCCTCCCTTATCCCTGGGCAACTTGATCACCCGCCTAGCTACACAGCCGGTTGCCCCTTTCCAACGAAAGCGAAACAGAACCGTCTCCAAGATTAGCTTGGTTCGTGTTGGAACAGGAGACAAACAACCTACATAAGTGAGAATGGAAAACAGAAGTGACCGTAGCTTTGTCACTCGAGCTGTCAATGGACACGACAACGCGTTGAATTCCTGAATTCTGGTTTCAAGCTTCTCCTTATCTTGCTGCCAGTTTTCAGAAGACAAACCGTCTGGATCGAAATTGAAACCTGGAATTCGCAGACGCGTTTTCACGGGTACACCATGAAGGGGCCGCGGCCTGGACAGAGTGGAATCCAAGTACATGGCTGCACTTTTTGACCTATTCATCGCACTGCAGTAACCGTCCATGACAACCAAGACGGTGCACGCTCATGCCTCGTCCGGGACGACAATAGAGAAGTCGTCTGCATAGGCGAACAGTGCCAGGAGGGAAACCTGGTGGGAGTAGGAACCTGCCAATTCTACTTTCACAGGACAACCCCTGTAGAAGTGGTTCAAAAGCAAGTACGTAGAAGGCAGGTAAGAGAGAATCTCCTAGTGTCCCTGTATATCCTCCCGCAGGGAGCAGAGTTACCCATAAGTCCGCCATTGTGTTCCAGCTATGCAGTGAAGCCACTCCTCGCCCGCGCAGGAGGCTAATGCCGAGCGGTGTTCCATTTTCTTTTTTCTTTGATGGTCGCGAGCTACATGCGGCAATTGTTCGCAAGCGCTGAGCAAGATGGTATTTTTTTTAATGCAGGCTACGCTCGAACTATTGGCGTAGCCGTAGGGGGGTAGGGTTCCAACACCCGAAATTTTTAGTTTGTACATGTATGCACGCAAATATACAAACACACGCACGAACGTAGATATAGGGGATTAGGACCCTCCTCTCGCGAAATAAAATACTGGCTGCGCCCGTGGCTTATATACAGCTCAAAAGTTTGCGTGCAAACGCGCAATACGGTGCAATAAAAAGCTGTGCAATATTTTTCAGCATACAATGAAGTTTTCTCGCCGAGACCGGAAGACAACAAATGTTTTAAAGAGTGATTAAATAAAACTTTACACACGTAAGGTGGACACTTATGCGAGCGCATCTTGGCTGCCGAAACAAGCCGATGAGTGATATTTATTTATTTATTTCGGAATACTGTCAATCCCTTCTTGGGATTTTTAGAGGAGAGGGCAAAACATACAAATACAGGCTCAGTGCTAATATATATTTTTTAAGAGTGAAAAATAAGGCAAAACATGCAATACACATGACAATAATAAAGAAAACTGATGATGGCACTTGGATACAATAAATACACTGAGAGGAACACTGTAATATAATATTATGAACAAGGTTATGCTGAGAGGAACGTAAGCACAGAGCTCTTAGCGAGGGTAATAAATTTGTCTATGGGGCGCTGGGCCGTGACTACTGGATGCAAGCGATTCCAATCTCGGACAACTTGTGGAAAAAAAGAATATCGGGAAGTATTACTGTGACAGAGAGAGAGAGAGAGAGAGAAAACAAGGGTAGGAAAGGCAGGGAGGTCAACCAGAACAGCATCCGGTTTGCTACCCTACACTGGGGGTGGGGGAAAGGAGAAAATCAGTGCTTACTCTCTCCCTTTCTTCCTCTTTATATTCCCCTTTCCCCCACTGTGACAGAAATGTTCTTAAAGGCTGGGTGCATGCTCTTGACATGTTAGTCTTGTAGTGTTTATAAGAACAAAATCTGTGGGAGACATCTTTAATGCATTATTAAGCAGTAAATACAAAAACGTTAGACGGTGTAATTTAGCACGGCTGGACAACGTGTGAAGCCGAGCCATGCGTAAAAGATCCGTGGCTGAATGCATGCGTCCATAGCAGTTGAAGATAAAGCGCACGGCTTTCCTTTGAACCATTTCGAGTGTTCTAACGTTGTTTTTAGTGTGGAGGAACCAAGCTATGTTAGCGTATTCTAAGACCGGACGGATAAAGGTGACGTAAGCTAGAAGTTTTGTATCAGATGTAGAATGACGAAGGGCCCTTTTAAGAAAAAATAACTTGTTCATTGCTTTGCTAGCTATGCTTTGAACATGCGTAGTCCAGTTTAAGTCAGAAGTGATGACTACACCCAAGTATCGATATTCAGTTACACTACTGATATTCATGTTATTGCAAGACTATACATAACCTAATTTACACTTTTTCCTTGTAATGGACATCGAGACCGTTTTTTCGAAATTAATTACCATCTGCCATTTATTACACCACTCCGCAATTTTTCCTAGAGCATTGTTAAGTTTTTCCTGGTCATTAGAGTCTTTTATTTCTTGGTATAGAATGCAATCATCCGTGAATAGTGGCGTTTTTACATCAGTTTCATTTGATATGTCGTTAATAAAAAGTGGAAACAACAGCGGGGCTAAAACTGTACCTTGAGGTACTCCTGAAAGATCAGGTACTAACTTGGAGACATGATGGTCGTATTGCACAAATTGATAACGATCAGAGAGGTAATTATAAATCCATCGTACCAGTGATCCATCGCCAAATATTGTTTTAATTTTAAAGGGGAGTTTAGTATGAGAAACTCGGTCAAAAGCCTTCGATAGATCCAGGAAAAGGGCATCGATTTGCGACTGATTGTCGAGGCTTTGCGCGAAATCAAGCATAATTTCTACTAGTTGCGTAGCGGTAGACAAACCAATACGAAATCCATGTTGGCTTCTGCGGAGAATGTTATTGACTTCGACAAAATTTGTCAGAAATTTCAAAATGATATGCTCCAGTAATTTGCAGCATGTACATGTCAGTGATATTGGTCTATAATTAGCTGCCGATAAAACATTGCCAGATTTATGCACCGGAATTATTTTCGCTAGTTTCCACTCAGCAGGAAGGCTACACTCATCGATTGATTTTTGGTATATCAGGCAGAGGTATTTACTTATAGGCTCGGCATACCGCTTGAGAAATTTGTTTGGGATTCCATCTGGTCCATCATATTTCTTATCATCCATGTTTAACAACATCATAAGCACTCCCGCTTCGTACAATAATGGACTACCTGTCAGCATGGTCTTACATTCGAATTCGAGGGCAAGGTCAGAGCAGTCGTTGTCATGTGTGAACACTGACTGAAAGTGAGTGTTAAAGGTGTCAGCGTCAATTCCTTCGGTGGATTTTGTCTTGCTGTTTGTGCGTTGGGAACTTGGGTATCTCCAGAATTTGCTGGGTGCTGATTTAATGAAACCATTAAGTCTGTTATTACAATAGGTCAGTTTAGCAGTCTTAATTTTACTTTTTAATAGGCTAGTTAGATAGTGAAGGCGAGTAAGGTAGTTTGGAACCGGGCGTATTTTGTTTGATTTTCTCAGTCTTTTGATTTTACGCTTGAGGTGAATAGTAGTGCGCGTTATCCACGGATTCTTTTTCTTTGTGCATTTTGTTACAGTGGGAATGAAATTGTCAATGCAATGCCTGACATTAACCTTAAAACATGCCCATACCTGATCAATGGTTGACGAATCATCCATACACAGTTCAAGAAAATTGGCGTATTCATGAACAAGATATGTTATAATGGCTGCGTCATTTGCCTTTCCAAATGCTAATATCGGCGAACTATCTTTTTTGACAGCCATAGGAACTGGGAAAGGCCGAGTGCACAGCACAAGCTTATGGTCTGACAAACCTTCTAGTATTTCAATGTGTATTGCGGTTGATGAAAAATAATCACTAACGAAAACCAAATCGAGTATCGAGCTGGACGACCCTTGAATGCGAGTAGGTGTGTGGACAAGTAAATTCAAGTTAAATGCAAATATAATGTCCGAGAGAACATTATTATGAAGTGATCTCGGGGTTCGAGAGCTCCAGTCCGATTCCGAAATATTAACGTCCCCAGCCAAAATAATTTTGTCACCTGATATGTGCCGGTGCACGTAATCGAGTAAGGGAACCAGGTACTCTGGGTTAGCGTTTGGTGGCCTATAGACAGCCAAGAGAACTATCGTCGCCAAGATAACTATCGTGCCTGCAGTTATGTCAGTGCTAACCGTCGTTCACAGCAGTTGCACGTTTTCGATATAGGCGGTGCAAACACGTAGATTTAAATGCATTTCAAATGTTCACATACGCACATTTTATGCAAAGCTTATTTTTACGATTCATTCATACCATAGACTAAAGAAGTGCTTCGTAGCAGCAAATCTGCAAGTAGAAAGCGATTCAAGATGCAGGAGCTTCTAGGGCAAAATTATTTCGTATAAGAGAATGGATGACCACTGGCTTCTGGCAGCAGGGCAAGAGTGCTGGTTCTTAGAGCCTTGGGGGCAGAATTCAAAGCAGCCGGAGTGGCAACAAGCTATTAAGAGTAACCAGCCGGGGATTTTTATTGCAATTATCGGATCAAGATGGATCATAGCTAGAAGAAGCCCGCGAGTCTCGTAAATATAGAACGAAGTAGTGCAGATGACAGGGGGGGGCGTCTTTATGTCTATACGTGACCTTCCATCGCAACATGAGTCAGCAGGACCGTTTGGTTGAATTTACTACAACACAGCGCTTATTAAACATACAGGCAGAATTTTACATTCCTCATTTCGACTAAGGCCGGTCCAACAAACAAGATATTGGGGGCGGTAAATGCTGAACCTATCAAAGCTGTCTCATAAGCGGGCGCGTGCGAGAGGACAACGATAGTGGCGAACGCAGTCCGCGATCGTCGGAAATCTGATCTACCGGTCAAGCTCGTCGGCTTCTTTACGTACGTCATCGAAGGTTCCAGAGTAATCGCTGGTGCCCGCGTGTCTTCCAGAAAATTCTACACAATTCGAGTCGCGCATGCAATCAGATTACATAAGCTTGGGTGACAACAGACAACGGGTAGAAACATCGATAAGATCCGAGAACCTATACACGCGGGCGCGTCCCGCGCTGAGCGATAACATTTGTTAGACAGTGAAAAGTGGTCACCCGAAAAAGATAAACAAGTATACGTGACAATACTTCAACCTACGAATTATAGCCGCTGAGTTCGCACGGCGTATCCACTTGAAACAAATTCTCTGGACAGCACCAGTTCCGAGGTATTAATTTTCAGTGTCCGACGAAATGCATTGGCGTTCCAGTTATTTTTGTGCTTCAATGCATAGAACAGCGGTTTCTTAAAAAAGTCTTTAAAAAGACGTGCAAGGACACCCTTGCACGTGCCGCACACTACAACCCCAGCTGGATCACCGAGGCCCGCATGGTACTAGCGAATCACGTCGAACGCCTTGCCGCGCTGATCGTCCGAGCGAACGCGCGACAGCGAGGACACCCGATTGTCTGTCGAACCAGACTCGATCGCAAACGTCGCACGGCGTCCCGAATTCGTGGCCCAGGAACTCGCGCTTGAAGCAACTCGTGGCTCCCGCAAAGACCTCCTTCGGGTCCCTCCTTCGTGCTGCTGGTGGTTCTGGTGCCGCGCTTGGCACCGTCTCATCAGGAGGTTCCGCGTCGAGTCGCTGGCGTTTGGCCGCGTTCTCCCGGTTGCGAACATCGGGATCAGTGCGGCGACGACGTCTGGCTTCCCTCTCGTTGATGCGCACGCTCGGATTAAATTAAATTATGGGGTTTTACGTGCCAAAATCACTTTCTGATTATGAGGCACGCCGTAGTGGAGGACTCTGGAAATTTCGACCACCTGGGGTTCTTTAACGTGCACCTAAATATAAGTACAGGAGTGTTTTCGCGTTTCGCCCCCATCGAAATGCGGCCGCCGTGGCCGGGATCCCGCGACCTCGTGCTCATCAGTCTAACGCCATAGCCATTGAGCACGCTCGGATCGGATTGTCGACGGATACGCATGGACTCTGCATGCCGTTGCCGATACACGGGATCGGCCGTGCTTTGCTGCCGCTTTTCGTGAATCTTGCCGCGCGCGACATATGGCAGCCTCCTCTGCCGTGCGCTGCACCGCGAACTATCCATGGGGACGGCCGGGAATGCATTGCGTGTCGCGCGTAGTGCGATTCAGATATACAGTTCGTCTGGGTAGCGTGGCGCTTTCCTATTGGTCGAGAGCATGACATTGTTCCCATTCTTATCGGACAACTGTGAATGTAAACTGCAGTGTTCTACGCAGATGTGTAAGTTGGCCTTCCTGGCGGTTTTCGGCGCTCACGGATGAATCAGTGAGACATAGAAAGCTACGCTTTGAAAGAATAAGCTATACCAGAAGTTTTAAAGGGAAGCTTTCTATGTCTCACTGATTCATCCGCCAGCGCCGAAAGCGCACTGCAGGAAAGCGAACTTACACATCTGCGTAGTTACATTCGCAGTACCGCGCCAACGTCGACTAGTCGGCTGGTCAGTGCCTGATAACGACGCGAAGCGATGAGCTCAGCAAGAGTAGCGCACGCGCACAAAGTTCACTGGAAGCTCAAGCTGCGTCTGCTAGGCATGACACAACCACCGTCGCGATTAATTGAGCTTCCCTGCTTATCGGAGACAGCAAGTGCGCGTGAAAACGGGCTCGTCTTAGGATCTGGACAAAAAATATCAAAGCCCCTTTCTTAAGGAAAGATGGTTGAACACCGCGCTACCTAGACGAACTGTATATATCTTCATTGCATTACGCGTGTCACGCCTCTAACCGTCTGCCACAGCGATCACAAGGTAATACTGTGCAAGTGTAGAATTGTCCGTGAAAGTGTGTGTGTGTGTGTGTGCGTGTAATCAACGGCTACATTATCTAAAATGAAGGATATGCAACTTAACGAAATGTGCCTTCATTCAACTTCAACTTTTAAAAAGTATCATCCTAAACAAGCAATCAAATCACATATTTATTTATTTATTTATTTATTTATTTATTTATTTATTTATTTAAGATACTTTCAGAGCCCGAAGGCATCACAGAAAGGAGTGGGTGAACATAACAAAACATTTGTGCAATATACAAAGACAGATTCAACGTGGCGTTTCATGAATGCTGGTTTTGAAGGTGTCTGTATCCAGGATGGCTGCAACGGTGGCGGGAAGGTGGTTCCAATCTTTGCTTGTGCTAGGGATGAATGCATTACTACAAAGTTTGCTTAGCATCGCTTAGCATCGGGTCGCTCAGCATTTCTTGGGTCCGTTGCGTGGTCGTTGGCTTTGGACTTTGATTCAGTTTGCATTGTGGGAAAGCTTCGCGTTCAACCATCTTTCGTTAAGTGGCTGTGACTTTTTTGATGAGTCGTGACTCACTTGATTTCGTAGTTCTCCAAAAATTCCACAAAAAAACTAAAATGTCACATTAGAGGAAATCTAAGGACGAATATCGCTTATGCTTACTTGAAAGCATTAGTGATCAAAAGATGCCCTGGAGTAGATTAAACATGCTCTTAAGTTCTGAACGATCTTGTTTACCTGTTTCTCTTACAACTGACGGTGTCGCGGATACTGGAAGGGACTTAACTGACAGTTTTAACGACCATTTCATCTCCCCTGCTAAAAGTGAGCATGACCCTAGCGTTCTTGACTACGTAAAAAAAATGAAATGAAGCCCCTTTCTTAAATAAAGATTGTTGAACGCGAGGCTTTCCCTCAATGCAAACTGAATCCAAACTCCAAAGCCATCGACCACGCAATGAACCCAAGAAATGCTGAGCGACCCGATGCTAAGCATATGTGATTTCATTGCTTGCTTAGGATGATACTTTTTGAACGTTGAAGCTGAATGAAGGCACATTTCGTTAAGTTGCATATCCTTTATTTTAGATAATGTAGCCGTTGATTACACGCACACACACACTTTCACGGACGACACTACACTTGTACAGTATTGCCTTGTGATCACTGTGGTAGACGGTTAGAGGCGTGACGGGCGTGATGCAATGCAGACATATACAGTTCGCCTGGGTAGCGTGCACGCGTTCAGCCATCTTTGTTTAAGAAAGGGGCTTTGATGTTTTTTTTCTCCACATCCTAAGACGAGCCCGTGTTCACGCGCATTTGCTGTCTCCGATAAGCAGGGAAGCTCAGTTAATCGCGACAGTGGTGGTGTCATGCTTAGCAGACCCAACTTGCGCTTCCAGTGAACTTTGTGTGCATGTGCTACTTTGGCTGAGCTCGTCGCTTCAGCCGACTAGTCGACGCTGGCGCGCTACTACGAATGTAAACTGTAGCGTTCTACGCAATAGTGTTAAGTTGGCATTCCTGCAGTGCGTTTTCAGCGCTCACGGACAAATCAGTGAGACATAGAAAGCTTCGATTTAAAGATCAGCCACTTGATAACATGGGTCTTATTGAGTGTAATTGCGATGAGGTAGTAGCCGCTTTTAGGCGTATGAAAGTCAGCAAATGTGCAAACGCTTTTGGATTGAGAATGCCGCCTCCAGTGCTTGTCATAGATGTTATTTTCCCAATCATAACACATATTTGTAATTTCTCTCTCTTTACGGACATTTTTTTTTGCCAGAGATGAAGAAAGGCGAAAGTGTTCATTCTTCATAAAGGAGGTTTGGCTAAGAAAGTTCTCAGTAAATATAGGCCCATCTCCATGTTACCCATTCTTTGCAAAGGATTAGAGCGAATTATCTATGTGCATCGATCTTTCTAATCTATTTTAAGAAATATGGTTTAATAATCGGTAAACAGTTTAGTTTTAGAGAAAAATCTTCTACTGAATTTGCATTGCTCAAACAAAGACAACTTATTCATACTCATATAGAAAAGAATATAGTTACTTTAGGAATATTTACACATTTCTCGAAAGCGTTTCACAGAATCAACCATAAAAGAACTTCCAAGTTATGATGTGCGAGGTAGTTGTATATTTTATAATTTCTCTCTCTTTAATGACATTTCTTTTTTTGTCAGAGATGAAGAAAGGCGAAAGTGTTCATTCTTCATTAAGGAGGTGGGGCTAAGAAAGTTCTCAGTAAATATAGGCCCATCTCCATGTTACCCATTCTTTGCAAATGTTTAGAGCGAATATCTAAAGTCTTGCGCAATCGTATTCAATATGTGCTTATTGTCGACCATTCGTTATTTATATTATTGATTTAACGTAAATAGATACTGATATTCAACAGAGTATATATGCAGACGACACGAGCTTATTTTTATCAGGCACCAATGCGAATGATTTGGTCAAACAAGCGACTAACACCTCAGATAAGTTTCGCTCTAGGTCTATGAAACATTATCTCCTCATAAGCTCCAAGAGGACTAAAGCCACATTTTGCAGAGCTAGAAATCAAGCTCCTTCTGTCAGCACTACTTTTACCTAAGGAGGAGTTGCCGCATAAATTACGTAGTCAAAACGCTGGGATTACATTTCAATCAATTCATGTTATGGGATGCTCACACCGAGCACCTACAAGGTAAACTTGCTCGTATAGTTGGAATCATTAGAAAATTGTAGCATTTATTGCCTGTAAAAGCAAAGTTTACGTCGTAGCACACGTTATTTGTATCGCAATTCAAACACTGCATTTTGGTGCGGGGCAGTGCAAACACAGACAAACATCATGAAGCTCTCAGTTAAGCAGAAGAATGCGCTTAGAGCAATTGTTGCCGTGCCTTACAGAATACATTCGCAACCACTGTTTACCGCCTATCGCATCATGCGCTTACCCAACGTGTCCCATTACCATCTTTTACAGCTATACAAATCACAGATTGAACACGGCATATTATATTTATCCGAAGTTGCTAACCTTTACACCAACATTCACCAGTATACCACACACGGAACCATGAATACTGGTCTGTGTCTCAGCCACGTACGAACTACGGTTCTCGAACTCTAAAATATACTTTTCCGCCTTTACTAAACAAGTTTGACTTACACCCCGATCTGTGCAATTTCTTAAAATTTCTTCGAAACAACTTCCGTTATGTTTCTGTGTGCACTGCCCTGCCACTATTTCTCTCTTATTTTATTAAATGTCTACAATAAGATGTTATATTATTTGATGTATGGTGAATTTTATGCTGCACCATGTGTTCTTCGCTTTTGAGTCTTGTAAATACCTTTGCCCTGTGCTGTCTGTTTCTCCGCGTACCGCTGTACCGACGTATACATGGGGGAGGGAGCACCGTCAAGCTGCGACCTAGCGGCTTTTTTCTCCCTTTCTCCTCAGCCATGTATACCTATGTATGCATGTCTGGAATAAATACACAGACTCTGAATATAATTTTTTTAGCCACTTGTACATTGTGATTCGTCGATATATAAAAATGTGCCACAGGTTATTTCTTCAATGCGTTTTAGTTTAGTAAGCAGGTGGAGATGCATGTACCACCACTTGGATAGAATGGAGTGAACAGTCCATGGAGCATTGACTCCTACCTCTTCAGATTGCATGGATGAAAACGATGCCCTCAATGCGGCGTTCTGCACGAATCCTTCTGGTCGCGCCGTTTGAAATAAATATATAAATAAATAATGTGGGATAATCAGACCAAGTAACGATAGAGTTCATATGTTGATATTTTGTCCCCAAAGCTTTTTAGTGTAACATTTAATTGTGAACTCTGTCACATAAAATGAAAAATTTTGCAGATCCTAGTTGTACGAAAGCATTTTGTTGGTACCTAGGTATACAGCATTGTTTGGAGTTTCGCAAAACGATACCAGGTGGGCCACCTTGTTCCTGTACATTGAGTAGCTTGTGCAGGTCGCGAGCAACCGTTTGTGTGACGACAGTAACACGATGAAAGCCACGTTATAGACGATGTAAGAGTTGGGGTCAGGCATGTCTAAAGGGTTAGCTCGCCTATGCCGGGGGGGGGGGGGGGGGGGCAACCTAAGGTAACTTTCCTATGCAAAGGAGGGGGAGGGTACTTTTACTAGTACAAATGTGAATAATGCCCACCATTCGCCATAAAGACGCGTAAACCCGCAAAAGAGAACTGAAATAACGTGTATCTCAGAGGTACGCCAGTGAGACACACCTCTTCTTTACTTGGCAAATAAAGGACCACATCAAATTGACTCGCGCATGAAAGATGCGCAGGAAGAACCTTGCCAAGAACAAGTTAACCAACGAAAGTGCAAAATAAAGATTTCTAGTAGCGTTTTTTTGAATTAGCACTGGAAGAATGATAGAGAAATGTATGTTTGCGGAACAATCACAGTTCTTTCGGATACCTCCTTTGCTGCTCTACCAAGAGCCAAAACCGACTCCTGTTGTTATTTGGGAAGTTGCATAACGATGCGTGGTCACCAATCCCGTACAACTGCGTAGAGCGCAGGACGCTGCGGTTCTAGCCGTGCGCCCACCGCGGAAGGTTAGAAAAACACCCCCATTAGCACAGCAGGGCAGTAGCTACGTCAGGCGGCTCGATTGATAACTGTAGAAGAGTAATTCAAAACACACGGAATTATTCTCCACTTCCGGCGGCGTTCTCTATACTTCCTTTTTAAATAAAAAGATGTTGAGCCATAAATATTTTTACAAACAATTTTCGCATTTCCTCCCTGTTTGGCTGTTGCCTTGGTATTCTCCCTTACTAGATCGCTTAATTTCTCATCTCCTAGCGACTCTGTTTCCAGTTGCCAGTTTTGCACGAAAAGGGCTGTGCAATTAGGGAAAAACCAGACAAGGGAAAGGGTGACCATCATATTGCTTATGGGTTGAACGGTTATTGCAGGGTCGGATGATGGACGCTGTTTCACAATATCTTATTTTCCATATTATCTAAACCATATCGCGGATATATAGTTCCGAGGCCCTGCCAGCGTCGCGGCGAGCCGTCACTCGAGAAAATAATGAAGCAAAAGGAAAAGTTAAACGCAACTGGCGTTTTCTCCGGCCACAACTTGTTCCACTAGCATACATACAGTCCCTTTCCTGGCCCCTGGACCAATGTAAACAAAGAAGGTTGAACTAACGTAGCTACAGCGATGCGCGTGATCGTTGAATCGATGGGGACATAAAAATTGTGTTGGGCATTATAAATAAAATAAAATATTATAATTAAAACAAACGATACCCTGCCTGCTGCGATAGATGGTTACAACTGAATTCACCTTGAGTTAATCGCGCTGGCACGGAATCGATGAGAAAACTGGCCTCCACACCCCAGGAGATGGCGATAACTACCGCCATCCAAAAGGAGTGAAAAACTTGACAACCGTTCCACTCTGTGAAGATGGAATGGCAGCGAAAGCTGACGACAATCAAAGCTCTCAAATGAAATGCAAAGTATTTCACCTCAGCTCCGGGTCGGCCTGAAGATAGTGCAATATCAAGCCGACCCGCAGCGGAGGTGACGCAGGCGTTAAGCACTCCCCACACGTGGATGCATCCCGAAGGTAGTGCAACGCCGGGCCGACCCGCGGTCGAGGTGAAGCAAGTATTAAGAATTCCCCATACGTAGGCCGATCCCGAAGATACTGAAGGGCGCGTTATAGGTTCCCAAGTCCACAGGAGTATATGCCATTGATCTTGGATCCTTTTGAACTATCACCAGGATCGGCCCACATGATGATTTTTTCTGTTAACGGATGCCGAAAAAAACTACGGAAGTTATAGTCATACACTGCTTTCGCTGTAAAAGGCAGCAAAACGTTGACCGCCGAGTAGATTTGTCGGCGCTTTAGGAATGTGTGTGAGGCGTGGTGGCGTAGGGCGGATAGGGGGGGGGGGGGGGGAACTGGGTACGTGCCTGGTTCACACACTCACTCCCGCACTTTTGTGTCACTGAACTCACAGGAAGGAGGCGGGCTTCGTAGGAGGCGGAAGCAGGCTTGACTCAACCTGGCGCGTCTTGTTTCCCGGGATGACCCCGCATTTAGCTGGGACGTTTGTCAAACGACCGTGACGGTTATCGGAGTCCGTGAGGGAACGCCGTAGAACACCCTTTTCCAGGAGTTTTCTTGCTCCCATTGGTCCGTGAAGGTGACAGTGAACCAGCTAATACTCTGTGCACCAAACATGTCTCGCCTTGCGGCGCCTGTAGTCTGTCCGAGTAAGACGCATTGTTGGCTTCTCGAAGCGATTCGTTGCATCGAAGCCGGAGAGGCTATAGAAGGTCACTACCCCCGCTGGCCGATCGTAACACCGTGTAGCACTCAATTCCAAACCGTTCCAACAGCAAGGATACAATCCACTTGCCATCGGGGGGCACTAGGTCGACGTGAAAGTCGACGATTGGTGGGTACACTATGCGTTCACTATACCGTACGAGCAGAAACAAACGTGACATACATCACATTTGTACGTGACGCTCGTATACCGCTCGTACGGTGTATATTTATCGATGCGTGCGAAAATAAGATATCTAGTTAAAAGTGAAGCGCTGTCTCTGTGTATCTGTTTGTTTCTACGTCCTCGTTCAGTCGCACTTATACACACCATCATGGATTCTAACCAACTAGCGCGCCAACGTGTTTTAACCAGTAAGGTCATACGTCATAATATGGTCGATAAGATGATAACATTGAGAGCGACCGCCGCGACTGATAACATCACGCGGAAATGGTAATGCAGTTTATACATAGACGGAAGATAACATTCTAAGCGACCACCGCGATTTTTTTTTTCGCGCATGCGCATGAGGTTGCGCCGGAGGAGTTTTCGGCGTACAGGCGACACACGGACGGACGGACGGAAGAACCGGCTTGCCACATACAGCTGCGCTGTAAAAATTACGCAGAAACTCCTCTGGGAGCTGTCTAAGTATGCGTAAGCATTGTGCCACTTGCTCCTTTATGCGCAACCCGGTGTCATTATCATCGTTATGAAACTTGATCCGGCTAGTAGAAACGACAGCGCTGCCGCAACACGAAGTGGTGTGGATGGTGGCGCAAAGCGCACTGGTAACGCAAGCAAAGTACTGAAGGTGGCTGCATTTCTCTATGGTGGCTGCACCAGGTGCGCTGATGACGTTACGATCATTATAAGCCGTTATCGCTCTTTAGCGCCTTCTCCGTCCGCGTCGAACCATTATGAATCGTAATCAAACGTACACCGGTGGCGGTTGCACATATGGCACGGCCGCCCGGACCGTATCTTGAAAGCGATCTGCGATGCGGACAGAGAGTGCCGACTGCTGATAGCTCCGCGCGCTGTGTTTTCGCCGCTTCGCGCTGAAGAGAGACGCGCGGGCCCATATATTCAAAGTGATCTGCGAAAGGGGCAGGCTGAGGCTTTTGCTGAGAGCTTCGCGAACTTCGTCCGCGTTGAAGCGGCAGACAACATGAAGGTAAAGTCGCTCGCTGCGGCAGGCTTTATCTTGAAAACGATTGTCTTACGGGATGGATGGACCGAGGGACGGACATGTTTCTCGTTGAGAAAGCGTAGAAATACTTACGCATTTACAAAGAAAAGGGAAAACACGCTCAGACTTCTCGGAGCGCGCATGCCCTCGTCGCCCTGGGCGCTTGAGCTTGCGCAATGGCAGCAAACGAGGCGCACCATCTGTCCGCATCGATTTGAATTCTCACTGACTGCGCCAGGCACTTCAACGCCTGTTGCAGCTGCGCCGATCTGCCTGTGCCTTGTTTTCTCTGTATTCGTCTATTCTTTGTGGCATCACACGTCAACTGCACTGAACGTTAAGTTTTAGCAAAGAAGTTTTCCGTGAATAGCTCATGATTAGGTGAGCACAGTTCTTATCGCGAACTGGCTGCACGTAGCGTAGGCGACTCGGGCATAGTGTCGAATTGTCGTTTACATGCATTGAAAACGCGCTCATATTCTCGCTGTAACTATATGGAATGTTTTACGGCAAGCGGTCGCTCACGCTTGTTGATTTTACCGTCACAGTTGATTTCCGTAAAAAAGAAGATACACCATGTTTTACCTGGATACTGAGCTGCCACTAAGCGTATTGTGTGTTAAAGGGAAGCTGAAGCGGTTTTCAATTTCCATGAATTGCTGGGGTTGGGAAGAATAGACCTATTAATTTACGGTTCTGAATTTTTTTTTTCTTTGTTTTGTTAATATAAGGGGCAGAAATAGCTTTCTAAATCCCCCCCGCGGACACGCCCCCGTCGCTTCCCGGAGCGCCGGGTGAGGTGGTTGCCAGAGGAGAGAACCGGCGAGAGTGACGTCACTCGCGGGGACCGTGCTGTCGGACCGGCGTGCTGGCATGTTTCTTCCCGTCCTGCGCTTTACTAAACGACGCTACGAGAGATATGCCGCCGCTGACGTTTGTTTTCTTTTGCGATTTTCGTGAACTGTGCTTCCTTTCTGTGCTGCGTGAGTGCCTACAGCCAAGGGCGCCTAACCTGCCCTCGTTCTGTGCACATTCGGCTGTGCGAACACAGGCGGCCGAGACGATGTGGTGTTTCACATGTTCCCGAAGGACAAGAAACTTGCAGCGCAGTGGGTCCGTGCGGTGAGGAGAGATAATTTCGTGCCGATGAAATCAACTGTGCTGTACTCGGAGCATTTCCGCGACAGTGGTTATCATCGGAGCTTGACAACGATGCGGGCAATCTGTATTCCAATTAAATCGGCGCGACTGAAGCCCGGCGTTGTTCCGTCTATATTCTCCCACAAGACAAACACCTCGCCACCTCCAAGAGCAGCCTTCGCCAAGAGGAGAAAGGGTGAGGTAAGGGCTCTAATGTGCACACGGGCAATGTTTTAAACAGATGATCACCTGAGTGTTGAACAAACGGCCTTACAGCGGCCTTTGACGAAGCGAGGTGGAGGCACAGCCGGGAATATGCACATGCGTGCAAACAGCTTGCCGTTTTCATCCTGTTTTTCCCCTCCGCTGTGTCACGGAACACTGTACTACGGCTGTTTGTTCGGTGCTGTTTTGATACGGTGAAATGACTGACCGGGGGTACGCTTGTGCATTACGTGATATTTGCTATTCGTCCTACCACGCGGTGCCCGCAGGTTTAGCTGTTCAGCATTCGTGTTCAAATCGCACGACATGAGGCGTTACGGTAATATTCTCATGCTCGCGATACAGTAGTTGAACTCGGCGTGTAAAAACTTCGTTCCGTAGATTTCGCACTCACAGCTTGCTACCAGCAGCGAAATGCCGCAAAAACAAGCGTCGGCACAGCCGCGCCCGTGACAAGGCGTGCGGGCTCAAATAATGAAGTAACGTTGTGAGGTATTGAACTTGTCAGCGTTCGACGTCGTCTAGCCCAATACAGGCATCGCTGCTGCACAAAAAATGTTTTCTTGCCTTTGTACCTAGAGAACTAGCTGTGTATCAGGCATGACAAAATTATTATTTGAAAGTAATTATATTACATTGCTCATTACTTTCTTATTACAATCATCGATTCGAATTACATTACCTATTACCGCTTTCAAAAATGGTATTACTTTACGATTGCTTCCAAAAAGTTTTCATGCATACAAGAAGCAAAAAGCAAAGTTTAAAGGGACGCCAATCTTTCTTCAAGGTAACATACACTTGCCAACATTTCATGCCCTCCCCCCATGTTCTTCCACGACACCTCATGACCGTACCAACGTTCTGGCACCGTACACAACTTACTGGTGCATATTTAACGCAATTAATAAATTACTTCAGCCATGAAATTACAGACACCTAATAATTCACATTGCTAAATCACTAGACAACTAATCCATCACATAAATTACTGAAAAAGTATTTCAATTACTGGAAGTAATCCAACTGTTGTCATGTTTGCTGATATGCATGATATGCTGAAATTCATGACATCCATGCCTTGCACTCTTTCAGTTTCTAGCAGAGCACCTAGAGAACCGAGCCCCTGATGAACCTGTTCCACTACCATCACAAATCGAAGAGTTTGAAGCAGCCAGTGTGACACAGGCAGATAATGTTGAAGAGCTTGAAGTAGCCAAACGCGGCACTTATGTTCGCGATCGTGTATCAACACGCAAAAAACCACGGAACTTTAGACAAGCAGCGGCAAGGTGCTTGACATCGCGTAATTGCACCCGTGTTTACAAT
The DNA here is from genome assembly GCF_023375885.2 of Dermacentor andersoni. Lineage (NCBI taxonomy): Eukaryota > Metazoa > Arthropoda > Arachnida > Ixodida > Ixodidae > Dermacentor > Dermacentor andersoni. Next base: position 70,436,124 of record NC_092814.1, read on the forward strand.
CTAATGAGAAGTTAATGCTTCGGCATTCTTCCAGCAGCAAGTTCCCAGTGACACTTTAGCGCATTTTTTCTCCCGTCATTGGAACGTTCAGCTACTTGAAAAAAAAACAGCATACGTACCAGCTAAGATTTCCAACGCGCGAGAAGGTGCACACATCGCTCTCGCTGTTGGCACACTCAACATCGTCGTTGCCGCTATCGTTTTCCGTATCGGCTGTCGGTTCGAACATGTACGGCGAAAACACAAGCTGTCCGAGACAGCGAGAACGTTCCATAATGCTTACTACTCAGCCATAGAATATGACTCAGCTATGAAGCCAGAACAGAACAGCGTGCTAGGCTCTGAAACGGCGGCGCCGACCGGCGACTGCCGCGAATGACATCACAGCGGCCCCGACCAATCACGGGCAACAGCGGCGTTCGCGCGATGCCCTGAGGCGCTGGTGCGCGTTTTCTTGGAAAAACAGCCGCTTGCGTTTGTTTCCGCCCTTTTTGAACCAGATATTCGTGTTCAGGGGACTCAAAACTGTAGAATGCCGCAGAGAACTCATTTTTTTCGAAAAGTGTTTCAGCTTCCCTTTAAGCTGCGTACTGTGGGCAGATCTCGTTTCGGTGGCGCTCGAGCGGGCCGCCATAAACGCTGCGCTGCAGTGTAGAGAAATTCTCGTGACGCGCTTTATACGCATATACCCCAAGATTGTGTTAGCATGAGAAATCTTCAAAAAGAGACGTATAGTTGAATAAATGCTATGCTCGGATGAAAGGCCGTGCTTGCGTGGCATGCATCAGCAGTGTGTGTGCTGCCGTCTTGGTAAGGCAAAAGTAGCATTATTTATGAGGCTCCTGGCGAGCAATCCGAATATGCGCAACCGCAACAGCTTTAGGAGTACGGAACTTGAGATAAGATCAGTCCCACGCGGCTTCTTAACTTAGCCGGAACCCGCCATGGTTGCTTAGTGGCTATGGTGTTGGGCTGCTAAGCACAAAGTCGCAGGATTGAATCCTACGCCACGGCGGCCGCATTTCGATGCTGGCAAAATGCGAAAACACCCGTGTACTTAGATTTAGCAAGTGGTCCAAATTATTCCGGAGCCCATCACTACGGTGTGCCTCATAATCTGATCATGGTTTTGGCACTTAAAACCCCATAATAAAAATTAAAGAAAAACACTTAGCCGGAAACGATAATCATCATCACCAGCCTATTTTATGTCCACAGCAGGACGAAGGCCTCTGCCTGCGATCTCCAATTACCTCGGTACCCGGTACTCCGGTACCCTGCGCCAACCGATTCCAACTATCGCCTGAGAACTTCTTAATTTCATCACCCCACCTAGTCTTCTGCCGTCCTCGACTGCGCTTCCCTTCTCTTGGCACCTATTCTGTAACCCTAATGACCCACCGGTTATCTAACCTAGGCATTACATCATCTGCCGATACAGAACAATAATTTAGTCGCTCGATAAAGCACCCTTCACACGTTTCAAGCTGAAGGCATTGTGTTCGACGATAGCTTGAAGATTTTTTTTTTTCGGGTCTCTTGTATGATCAGTTTAGCAACAGGAGTTATTTTCCGGGCTATTTGAAAAGCGTAAAGCGCCTTTCGATACTTAGGCGTTATCCAGTGCACATGCTCTTATTGACTGTTTACCAGCTGGTTGTACAGGCAGGTGGCGCAAATTCTCATTTTGACAATTGAATTCTGGGGTTCTACGGGCCAAAACTACGATTTGATTATGACGCACGCCGTTGTGGGGGACTCCGGATTGATTTTGACCACCAGGGGATCTCTAACGTGCCCTCGGTGCACAGGACGCAGGCGTTTTTGCGTATCGCCCCATCGAAATGCGGCCGCCGCGGCCGGGATTGCTCCCGCGACCTCGTGCTTGGCAGCGAATACCATAGCCGCTAAGCCACCGCGGTGGGTGCATTTTGACAATCGCACAGGGCACGCAGGCGCACTCCTGGCCCTGTGCTCCGTTATAACAAAGCAAGAGGCACTTGGAAAGGACATCCTCCTAGTGGGAAATTGGAGGCATGATATATAGCAGACACTTTTTGAGACTTGTGTGGTGTTTTCTCTTCTTTTTTCTTTTTTTTTCCACCACGACCATAATGGTCTGTGCAAACCTATGCGTGTCTGACGGGTAGTGATCGAACCAGCCACTTCACCGCAGCAAGAGACACCATAATTTGCTAATTGTGTAGGTTTGGTTAAACATATCACTTCTGCCATGCCACGATGTTAGCCATATAACCCCTACAAGTACTTATTTCCCCGATTCAGAGCTCGCTTAATTAGCACCGTGTATGTATTTCTTAGAAAGTCTGTGTTGCGTGTGTCGTTCTGTGTCCTTGTATTCCGTGCTGTGCTCGTGTTGCCATGAAATAACTTGCCCAAGCCCTTTCAGCTTTATTAAACAAGTGATTCAATTCAGTTGAATCTAATAGTGTGTTTCAAGAGACTGACGTGTTATTTGTTTTCTCTAAAAATCAGGTACTGGCAGTAACTTTGCAACCATTAAACCACAATATTATCTTATTGTACATAAACTGCAGGTTGTAATGGCTGGGGTCGGGCATGAAATAGATGGTAGCTGGCCCATGCCGTCGCCCAACTTATCCACGCTGAGGACGTTGTTGAAAGGAGGGACTTGTTCTCATCGAGAACGAGGAATATGAGACTTATTTGCAGTATATCTACATGAGAACGTTACAGTTCATCAGTCTAACATGACTGCAAGAGGAATGCACACCGAGGAGCCGCCAACGGCTCCTTAAATACACTAGGTCCTCCCTAGATCCCTAGGTGAGGGAAAAACGGCCGTTCAACCTGCTACCAATTCGGAGCGTTCAAAGGCATCGTAGCCGACCCGCCTTTGAGGGGGAGAGTTTACACACACTTCCGCACAGGTTTCGCTGACCACGCCTAGGTGAGTGGGTTCTCGCGGACACGGTGCTTGACCCGAGCAGGCATCTCTTCATCCCAGTGTTGACTCCGCGCTGAGCACGAGGTCGCGGGATCGAATCCCGGCCACGGCGGCCGCATTTCGATGGGGGCGAAATGCGAAAACACCCGTGTACTTAGATTTAGGTGCACGTTAAAGAACCCCAGGTGGTCGAAATTTCCGGAGTCCTCCACTACGGCGTGCCTCATAATCAGAAAGTGGTTTTGGCACGTAAAACCCCATAATTAAATTAATTATTTAGTGTTGACTCCGCAGACAATGGGCGCCGCGTCAGTCCATGACTTCTAAGCCCCGTGAGACGGCCGCAAGACATATTCTCCCAGCATTTCTACCGCTTCTAACAAGCCGTGGCGGCCACGGCGAATCCACGAGCAATACTTGGTCCGCCGACCGCGCTTAGTCATAGTGGCGCCGAGGGGTGTTGATGTGGCGCACCGTCGTCTCTACAAAACAAGTCGCCGCGGCAGGTGGGGGAAGGCTTCCATGGTCGCTTCTGGGAAGCTCGCCACCCTCGCAGCTGCGGCTGGCAGGGAAAATTTTGCAGGTCGGTACCCTTGCAGGCCGTTCGTAACAAGGTGACATAGACTGCCAGGGAATTTTCATCAAAATAGCCAGGCAAATCTGCTAGGCGCCTGAGTAGCTCGGATGGTAGAGCGGCTGCCCTGGAAAGGCGGTGGTCCCGGGTTCAAAACCCGGACCAGGGCGAATTTTTCTTCAACTGCGTGGCTTTTCTTTCGAGGAACCCGTATGGGTTTCCTTTGTAGCGATTCCTACGATTGGGTGGACGTCTCATTTTCCCTTTATTAAGAACGCATACTATTCGCAATAGCCTATAGTAACCCAGACAATTTTTTTGTTTTCCCCGTAACTCACTAATTAATTAAGGTTAGTTACGCAACTTCTTCATTATTGGCTGAGGACCCCAAGTATGATACGCACATTTGTAGAGCACCTTCAGAAACCACCGATCGAGTTGTTTCCTTTACGATAGTCTAATAATAATAATAATAATAATAATAATAATAATAATAATAATAATAATAATAATAATAATAATAATAATAATGGGGTGGTGGTGGTGGTGAATTGTAGCAACAGGCGGGTTTAGCCTGGCGAACAAGGCCGGCAATTGCTCCGCCTGAGCGTCTCGCACAATACCGCTGAAGGGTTTCGCCATATGTCCATCAAACCAGTCTCTCTTAAGAATTCGATGAGGAGACGTGAAGTTTCTTTGCGCGCTATAACTGATCCCTCGGGAAATATAAGGTGTTGCAGGCGCGCATGCGGAAGGTCCTTGTTTTGCAGATTCTTCAGGAGAGTGTCTCTTTCATCTTGGAATTGCTGGCAGGACCACAAAAAGTGCTCAATGTCTCCTGTCTCGTTGCATGCCGTACAGTTCGGAGAATTGATTCGCCCCGTTATAAATAACCAGGCCGGTGTATTAGCAGATCCTGTCCTTATTCGATATAGAAGTGTGGCTTCCTCTCGGTGCAATCTCTTGGTTACGCAGGGCATATGCGGTGGAACCCAAAGCGACGCAAAGTGATTTCGAATGTCAGATTTTTGCACTTGATTACTCTTTGGAGCCTTGATTTTGGGAGGATGATAGAGCGCTGCGTATGCAAGCGCATCAGCTTTTTCGTTTCCTGAGATACCAATGTGGGAGGGAATCCACTGAAACTTTACTGTGAAGCCTTTGTTGTTGAGTTCTTTCACGATGGCTAGTGATTTGCGTGGGAACTTGAGGGATGGCAAACCACGGTATACTTGTTGTAATGCAGCCTTTGAGTCCGTAAGGACAACCACATTCTGCGGAGGCAAAGTCTTTAATTTGCGCAGAGCAGAAGCTATTGCTACGCCTTCCACAACTGTCGACGAGGCTATACAGTCCAGACGGCCAGACCACGTATATCTTAGAGAGGGAATGTAGAATGCAGCTGCACAGCGGTCTTCGTCTGCCTTGACAGAGCCATCTGTGTATACTTGTAGGTGATTCGGGTAAGTCGTGCTCAGGTGTTCCAGGACTAATGACTTGGCTTCTGCAGATGGAATGCAGCTCTTTGATTGCAATCGTGGTACACTTAAGTTGCATGTGATGTCCTCGAATGTCCAGGGTGGTTCTATCCTTTCTCTCTGTCTCGAGCAGCGCAATCCTAATACGCGAAGCGTGTTCAATGCTGCATAAAAATGTGAGCGCGGCCTGTTACCTATACGTCGTAAGAGGGCTCTACCGGGCGTAGACTGACTCAATCGTAGTAGCTGGATCATTAGAGCCTGGGAAGCCTGAAGTCGTAGAGGGCGTGACTCAGCTTCGTAGAGCACTTTCTTGTTTGACGCTGGCTGAGGGACTCCAAGGCAAAGCCGGATACCTTTTCTGTGGATGGCTTCTAAGCGCTCGTATTGGCTGTCTGAGGGTGACATCAGAGGTAGCTGATACAGGATTCGACTCGTAACCAACGCTGTATGTAGCCGTAGCATCGACGTCGGGTGGTTGCCCCAGCGTATGCCAGCGACTCGCTTGAGCACATGTAGCCTGGGTGACGATGACGCCACAACGTGGTCAACACCGCGGCGCCAGAGTAGCCTGTGGTCTGACGTAACGCCCAGAAATCGGACGTTGGTGACTTGTCGAATCTGGTATCCGTCCAAATTCAGCGTCAAGCTTGTAGATTTTCTTTTCACTCCAGGAAATAGTACGAATGATGATTTCTCTGCTGATAGTGATAATCCAATCGTTGCCAAGTGGCCCTGAATGGCTTTTACTGCTCCTTGGGCTATTCGTGCGAGGCGGCGATGCTGGTAGCCGGAGACCCATATGCAGATATCATCGGCATATATAGATATCTTCACTGGTGTTCGATGGTTTAGTACTCTTGGGAGGCTACTCATGGCAATGTTAAATAATAAGGGAGATAAAACACTCCCCTGTGGCACACCGCGAAATATACGTATTTCATCGCTCAAAGTGTCGCCAAGACGAACTCTGATGCGACGATCATTGAGGAACGTATGTATGAAGTGCAAGAGATGACCCGTGACGCCTATAACTTGTAACTGGCTGATGATGGCTCCTTGAGACACGTAGTCGTAAGCCTTAGAAACATCCATGAAAACAGCACGTGTCGACAGGCCATCCGCACTGTAATGTTCTATGTGGCTTAGCAGGTCCAGCACATTGTCTTGAGCGCTTAGACGCTGCCGAAACCCAGTCATGCACGATGGTAGTTTTCGACCCTGCTCGACATACCAAGTGAGTCTTGTGCACGCCATCTTCTCCATTAGCTTCGCTGCACACGAGGTCAGTGATACCGGTCTGTATGAGTCCAGAGCTGCAGGATTCTTTCCAGGCTTCAGAACCGGTACCACCCATGCCACCTTCCATAAATGTGGGATAGCCCCACTGGCCCAGACTTGGTTAAAAAATGCCAGCAAATCACGCCGTCTCTCAACCGGTAGGTTAGTCAGCATCTGATTACTGATAAGGTCAGGTCCCACCGCACAGCGACGTCGGAGGCTGCTCATAGCTAGTTCCAGCTCTCTGACTGTGAAAGGAGCATCCATTAGAGACGACGATAGCGGCGGAGGCGGGTTGGTTGTGCCGGCTGACCTGCCGGAAGAGTATATTTCAGCGAAGGTATTCGCAAGACAAGCGAGTGTCTTGCCTAACTTCAATGCTAGGGCTTCAAATGGCTTGTTTGGTCGAAAGTTTCCAGCAAGGTTATTAACGACCCACCATATCCTTGGAACTGGCGTGAAGACAGATAGGCTTGCACAAAATGATGCCCATTGATCTCTTCTTAGTTTCCTTGTATAACGTCGAATCACTGCGTTAATCCTGTTATATATAGTCTTCATTGGTGGGTCGCCCTTCGTCCTCATCAGCCTCCGTTCCGCTCTTCTACGGGCAGCGCATAGATTTTTGAGCTTTAGATCCGGAGCGGGGAAGTGATCGGGTAGCTTCAGCTCAGCGGTAGCCAATCTCTTGCTACGTAGCATGTCCGCGAACAGGTCTCCAGATGATTCGCTTAGGCCGTCCCTGTACGTGTCCTAATGCGTCACAGGACAGGATCTTCGGCCATTGGTTCTATATCCAGCAATGTTAACGAAGACAGGAAAATGATCACTGCCCATTCTACCTTTACTAGTCGTTGTAGATGCGAGGATGTCCGTTGAGTGTAACGTCAAGTCAATGACACTGTAAGAGGCCGGTGGTCGAAAAAACGTTGGGTGTTTGTCATTTGCCACACAGAGACCCTTGGTGTTTAAAGCACTAACAATTTGCTTTCCACGTGCATCAGTCACCTTGTCGCCCCAGAGAGTATGGCGCGCGTTGAAGTCCCCACATATAATCCTCGGAGCTGGGCAGCGGCTGCAGAGGTCTCTTATAATTTCTCCCATCGATACCTTCAGGCGAGAGCTCACATACACGGAGGCCACGCTGAGGCTTCGGTTTCCCAGCCGCACTTGTACAGCAGTGACTTCCAAAGCACTGCTGCAAACGTCTTGTACTGGTAGAACGTAATGTGGTATTTCACGTCTCACATATAGCATGGCGCTTCCGTTCGGAAATGTCGGAATACTTTTGTTTCCATGTGCGACATAACCAGCAATTGATCTGGAACTTGGAAGACCAGCCTCGGACAGGGCTAATATTGGCACAGGCATGTTGCGTAAGAAAAGCGACAGTTCAGGTAAATGGCACGCAAGACCTGCACAGTTCCATTGCATAATAAGTGGCACCTGTGGACGAGATGGTGAATATTGTGTCTTGACCGCATCCATATTGCTAAGTGCTTTAAAAAGAGGCAGAGCTTAGAATCACTGACTCGAGCGCCAGGACTACTTCGAGCATTTCCTTCATCGAGCTCGCCGGCATCTTCTCTATGTGTGATCGAAAGGCCTTGCAGAGAGCACGTAGCACCTGCTGACAGTCCTCCTGTGGTGTGTTTTCATCGCAACGCGATTGGGGTCGCTGCAGTACAGACACATAGCTTCGCTGTTCCGGTTGTTCAGCAGTCTTCTCGTCTACGGGGCTTCTGTTCATTGATTTGACTGCTTTAGCCGGTCCGCTGCGCGATGGCACCACTGTGTCCTGGATTCCTGGAGAAGGCTTCAGGCTTGGAAAATCAGTTTCACTCTTTGAGCTCCATTTGATTTCGTCTGACTCTCTGTGACTTTCTGTCTTTTTCTTTGTCGTATTTCTCTCATCGTTTCTTGTTGGCCCCAAGATAAACGTTTTCTTACGCTTTATTGCCGCTGCCCGCGTAGGACACTTGCTATAACTAGCTGGATGACCACCACTACAGTTTGCACATAGAAAGTTCTCGCTGCACGCGCATGTTTTGAAATCGTGCGGTCCTCCACATCTCTTGCACCGCTGCTCACCATGGCAGTACTTGGCCACATGTCCATAGCGCTGACACTTGAAGCACCGAGGTGGTGTCTCAACGTAGTCGATGGTCTCGTGTCTTGTGAAGCCCAAGTTGATCTTCTCTGGGCGGTCTTTATTTGGAGCGAACGTAAGAACCACGGAGCTGGTTCGCCTGGACTCCCAATCGGATTCGGAAATTTGAACGCGTCGCGTGACTCTCCTTGCATGGTAAACACCTTGTGGTTTTTGGGTATAGCAACAGTTCCTCGTCAGTGTACCACTTCGCTACTCCTCTAATAATGCACGTGTTTTGCAGGTACGAATTGGGCACTCGTGCTGAGATTGCAGTCCCTGATATTGACTTGCAGCTGAGAAGGGAATTCACATGCTCTTCTGTCTGTACATCTAGAAGCAGGGCTCCTTGAGCAGTAAATCGGCTCCTAACTGGCGATGCGCCAAGAATTTTTTCAATTTCAGTAGACAGAACAATGGGATTTACTTTTTTCAGGTCGGCTACTTCTGTGGCAGGCGTAACAATCACTGGGATTCCGACGGTCCTCTTCTTGCGGTGACGCACAAGCCTGAAGCCTTCATCGTCCAGATCTGTGATGTAAGCTATGTCACAATCGTCAATAAGCGTAGACTCGTCGTCTGTTTCTGTAGCCTTGTATCGCTTACAGTCACGGTTGCTCTCAGGGTCAGTCGGTGGCCTCTGGCCCGGTGTCAGGTCAGGCGTAGTCATGATGGAGCTCTCGCCGCTACCAGATCGGGCTCTTCTGCAGGCTCCTATCGAAGCGACGGGAGGCGAAGGCCCCCCCAGCCCCCGGTAGGGAAGGTACCTTGGCGAGTCGTCGGACGTCTTCGACAAATCTGTTTGACAAAACGTCGAAAAAATTCAAAAACACTAGGGAGCGATAGAGCAGTGCGACTGTGTCGAACCAAACTTCCAATAATAATAATAATCAGCCTGGTTACGCCCATTGCAGGGCAAAAGCCTCGCCCATACTTCTCCAACTACCCCGGTAATGTACTAATTGTGGCCATGTCGTCCCTGCAAACTTCTTAATCTCATCCGCCCACCTAACTTTCTGTCGCCCCCTGCTACGCTTCCCTTCCCTTGGAATCCAGTCCGTAACCCTTAATGACCATCGGTTATCTTCCCTCATTACATGTCCTGCCCATGCCTATTTCTTTTTCTTGATTTCAACTGAGATGTCGTTAGCTCGCGTTTGTTCCCTCACCCAACCTGCTTTTTTCTTATCCCTTAACGTTACACCAATCATTCTTCTTTCCATAGCTCGTTGCGTCGTCCTCAATTTAAGTAGAACCCTTTTCGTAAGCCTCCAGGTTTCTGCCCCGTACGTGAGTACTGGTAAGACGCAGCTGTTGTACACTTTTCTCTCGAGGGATAACGGCAACCTGCTGTTCATGATCTGAGAATGCCTGCCAAACGCACCCCAGCCCATTCTTATTCTTGTGATTATTTCAGTCTCATGATCCAGATCCGCGGTCACTACATGCCCTAAGTAGATCTATTCCCTTACCACTTCAATTCGTCTCACGATACGTCTCACGCAGTCCTTTTTTCTGGGTTGCAAAGAAAGCCCGCGAATAATGAAAAAAGTCACGTGACGGCGCGTTTGCTTAGTGGTATTGTGCGTTCGATGAACAAGGTCGCCTGCATCGTGACTGGCGACGAAGAAGCGGCAGGGCGTTCTTTATCTCACAGGCAGCGCTTGGCCAGCAGCATGCATTTTCGCCGTCATCCGACGGGAGCCGACCTTGTTCACCAAACGCATGCTTGAGAGCAGCACGATACCACTGCGCAAACGCTCCGTCCCGTGGCTTCTTTTCAGGTTTAGCGGGCTTTCTTTGAAAACCGGAAAAAAGGACTACGTGAGACGTATCGTAAAGAAAACAACTCGATCGGTGGTTTCTGAAGGTGCTCTACAAATGTGCGTATCATACTTGGGGTCCTCAGCCAATAATTGACAAGTTGGGTAATGAAACTTAATTAATTAGTGAGTTATGGGGAAAACAAAATATTGCCCGAGTTACTATAGGCTATTGCGAATAGTATGCATTCGGTTCAATTCACTTCTGACACGCCTTTCACTTTTAAATTCTTGGCTCAATTTTTGCGGGACACCCTGCATAAGCAGAATTAATTGTCTTCCGAAATATAGTTGCGAAATGTTGTCTATATAGCTAGTACATAGGGTGCCCAAGCTGTTTCAGCCAAGCTGCAGGTGAATGACCATAAAAGAGTTGAAAGAACACGGCGCAAAATATACTATTATAAGAAGATCTACAGGTCAGACCTCTGACGGCCGAGTACCGTAAGTCTTAAAATACGATTTTATTGCACCATCTTTTTAATATTATTTTTCCTTGAACATCTTCAATAAATTTACGTTAGATGAGACACCCTGTATCGTCAGTAGCCGACAAAAATTGTAAGGCTAAAATCTATAGATTAGCTATAGACTGGTCTACAGGAACTGTCTGTAAGCAGTCTGTAGACCGCAATCTACAAAAAGTGTAAGGCCATAAGTCTATTGGCATAGTCTATAGGTAGTCTATAGATATTTGCCTATAGACATTTTTAGACTTCGGTTTACAAAAGTAGAAAAATCTATATGCCTATAGACTTTTGTCTATAGACATTCTGCAGATACTTGCTACAAAAATAAATTTTCATTAATCTATAGACCGTTTATAGTCAGTCTATAGACTCAGACATTTTGTATACTAGTCTGCAAAAAGTATAAGACCACAAGTCTTTGGAGTGTCTATGACTAGTCTAAAGAAATATCTATAGAAAGTGTATTGACTTTATAGATACATGTCCATAAATTTTACACTTTATGCAGAAACATTTGTAAGGAATAGAACACTGAAATTTCAAAATAATGAAGCTGCAGCTATACAAGCTTATAACTTAGCTAACGATTGGCTAGCTACACCAGTAACTGAACTGACTCTTTGGTAGTTCAACAGACAAACAAAAATATTCTGTGTCAGATTTTGTGAAGATTCTTTCAATTTTATATTATTGTTTTCCATTTGTGAGTGGCTCATGCGTCGCCACCTCACCGTGATCAACCGGAAGCTCGGTGCTGCGGAAGATATAAGACGAATATATTCGAAGAAAACTAGCACTCACGAATTAAACGGCCTGTATCTGTAGAATAGCTAAATTGTCAACACTGCTCACAAACACTGCAATATGTGTTGTTCATGCCATAGAGTTTCATACAAAAATCACTGGAGGGAACTCTGGCGCTAGTGTCTACGGGAGCTGCAATGGGAGCGGTTGTACCAGCATGAGAATTATCGGAAGTACATGGATTTGCCTAAACTTCGTCCTTGTGGCTTCAAGCGGCTTCGGGACTTGGTAAACACTTTTCATTTTCAACAATGTACTGCGTAACAAATAATTCAAGAAACTTGATTAAAATTGTCCGACGGCAGGATTCGAACACAGGACGTCTAGCACAGAAGCCCGATATTGAAACCACTAGGTCTCGGACGCATGCACCGACGAGCAATGTGAAACGCCCTTATGAATTTCTCGCGGGCATGCCAGCGCCTTGAGACGCTTGGCGCGTTTCGATTTGGCCACCTCGCCAAGCGCAATGGTTGCACTCAGTAGCGAATGTGCGTGTTTGCAGCGCCTTCTGCACTTCGAAGAGTATATATTGCTCTGAAATTTACGACGATGCAGGCATATAAAGCGTAATATACAAAGCCACAAGAATGCCTGAATCCACAAGCACGAAGATCAGACAAATCCATGTACATCCCATCATTGCCATGCTGGGTCAGCGACTGTAGCGCCAGAGTTCCCTCTAGTATATTGTAGAAAACTATATCGTTCATGCAATACAAATGGACTTTTTTATCTTTTTGGGGTTGCAAGAAGGGTCACATACAGGGTGTTTCAATGAAGCCTTTAAGTAATTATAAATAATAGGCTTGCAGGAAGGGTCACTAATTTTAAATAATAGGCTTCCGGAGGTAAAATTGTTGTTCTTGCGCGAAGTGATCAGGGGCCGTGGCGGGCGATATCAAACGGGTTGCAAGTGCTATTTAGGGGAATAATAACCTAGAATTTGTTAATTAACTTTTTAATTATTCTAGATAGGTGTTTGATTGCAACGAGGAAATTTTAGTGGATCATGAGTCCATCCGGTATCGATTGTTAGATTCGCGAAATTGTAATTGCGCGCAGAGCTACAGCGCTCAGAACCTCGGCTCTCCGGACGCTCGCAACGGGCTCCGTGCGGTAGTTGAGCGCCACAAAGCCACGCCCACGCGCTGACGTCACTCGGAGCGGTGCGCGTCACGCCACATCCCGATCTTTTTCTACTGCCCGAACAGCGGAAAGCGGCGCCGTGTTCATCATTCGCTGGAACCTCCTCGCACGCCCAGACGTTACTTGTCATCACGAGCGCCCCGTGCGGCCTTGACCTGCGACCCCGCGAATGCATAGTTCGATGCGAAGCGGTTAGCTTTGTGATACTGCCGCGGTTGCTTTTGCAAAGATTTCCTTGCTTTTGCACTCCGGAATTTAGGTACCGATTTCGCAAAACGCAGCCAAACATACATTGCGGTCGCAGTCATGAAACTCCTTTATTTCTGGAGGAACGCTGAGTAGCACGCAGCAAATAATAAAAATGTTGGCCTTGCATACCAAAACATAACTGCGCGCGATCTTTCACTGAACGTACAGAACGTACAATTATGTCCTCTAGGACGTTGGCCAGCGCTGTGGCGATTCCGTCTTTGAGATCCTGGAGGCTTGTTGGAGGTGTTTGGTACACTTCACTTTTTACATGCCCCCAAAGAAAAAAGTCCAGTGGTGTCAAATCTGGCGACCTCGGTGGCCATGGAATGGGCCCGCCGCGCCCGATCCACTGCGAACGAAAGTTCACACCACGGAAGCGCACAGCACGAGAAGACGAATGTGGTGGCGCTCCATCATTGTTGGTACCACATCGAATGCACAACGCTCACTGGAAGTTACGATGCGAAGTCCGCAATCACGTCCTTTATATATCATGCAGTCTGTGTCGCGCTTGCCTGTCGTGTTTCCTTCAAAAAAGTATGGCACAACGATACGGCCGCGAAAAATTCCACACCACAGTTTTACAGACCATTACTATTGGCGCCTGTGCTCTCGCAGCCAGCGCAGGTTTCCTACTGACCAGTGGTGCGCGTTGTGTAAGTCGACTCCTGCATCTCTGTCGAATTGCGCCTCGTCGGTCCAAAGCACATTATTCAGAAAATTTTCATCTTAGTCACACTGTATGAGGCACCAGTTGCAGAAGACTAGCCGGTCTAGCCTCCGCTGGAAGTCGCTGTCCGTGAGTCCCTGATGTAGAGATAGGTGATACGGGTAAAACTGATGTATCGACAACAATCTCCAAACTGAAGCGACATTGCCTTGACATGCATCAGCGATTTCTCCTACGCTCGCCTGTGGCTTCCAGTTGACGCAGGCTAAGACGCCAGCCTCAAGATCATCGCTCAGGATATGGTAACGTCTTCTTCTTTGACGATGTACCCCTCCGGTGGTGCGAAAGCGGTTGAACACCGTTTTGAACGTAGGAAGTGATGGTACGCGACGACTGGGGTGTCGTGCAGCATACAGACGTGCTATTCGCGTTCACGTATGCAATAACCACGTCAACTCTCTCGGTCGTCGAAAAATGGCCACACGCCGCTGCAGTCATAGTGGCGGAAAGGATAAAGCAGCCGATGCTGATGTGCTCCAAAAGCATATTATACCGCGGATTTCTAGATTACGAAGTTATCAGTTTCTTTTATTTTTATTTTTGTATTTGCGCGTGCGTCGTGGCCGCCACACGCAAACGGCGGCCGCAACGCACCACTTTCCGTTTGGGCAGTAGAAAAAGAGCGGGATGTGCCTGACGCGCACCGCTCCGAGTGACGTCAGCGCGTGGGCGTGGCTTTGCGGCGCTCAGCTGCCGCACGGAAACCGTTGCGCGCGTCTGGAGAGCCGAGGTTCTGAGCGCTGTAGCTCTGCGCGCAATTACAATTTCGCAAATCTAACAATCGATACCGGATGGACTCATGACCCACTAAAATTTCCTCGTTGCAATCAAACACCTAACTAGAATAATGAAAAAGTTAATTAACAAATTCTAGTCAATTATTTCCCTAAATAGCACTTGCAACACATTTGATATCGCCCGGCAAGGCCACTGATCACTTCGCGCCAGAACAACTTTAGCTCCGGAAACCTATTATTTAATATTACTTATAGTCTTCCGTCAAACACCCTGTATATTTGAAAGCACCGATCCGTTGAATAGCGGGGTTTAACGTTCCGAAACTGCACAGTGGGTTATGAGGGACGCCGTAGTGAAGGGCTCCGGATTAACTTTGACCCAAAGCAAAGCTACACGAGCGTTTTTGTCATTCCGCCCCCACCGGAATGAGTGTTGCGCGGCCACCGGGAATCAAAACCTCGGCCTCGTGCTCAGCATCGCAGCGCCATAGCAACTGGCCCATCGCCCGGCGGGTAATCGATCGGTTAAGTGCTCGGTCTCAAAGTTCCGAGGCAGATGGGTTAGTGGTCGAAATGGACGAAGAACCGCTTGATGGCGATATCATTAAGGGTGCTGATCTACATTTAGGTTGCAGGGCACAGAACCTTATAGGAGCCTAGACGTCATTATACGGGGTGTTTCAAGTAACTTGAACGAAGGATATACAGGGTGTTGCAAATGGTTCGCAAGCCCCAAGGGTAGCGTTGGCCTGGCGGCCTGGGGCACAGCTGGAAGCATCCGAAGGTCCTGGCAAAGGATGAGTCGATTGCTAACAGAACAACTTGTTTATTATAGCATCGCAAAAGAGCGGCCGGTCAGGTCGACCGAAGTGGAGAGACGGGAGACCACGTTACTCGACGGAAGAAATCGAAGCTTCTCTTGGCGTCCGGGGGCAGCTGCTTTTATACTCTCAGAGTCGAGGGCAAGAAGGAACGGCTCGAACGAGGCGCGCACGTGACGGCGGCGCACGGACACGTTGAGACAATTAAGAAGTGACGCATCCGCCGGGCCGGCGCCGGTCAGACCTCCTCGCTTCACAGTTGGGGAGCTCCTCTCCCCGGCTGCCGCGCTTTGACAAGCGTGGGCACCAACATGCACACACACTCACACACACACACGAAGACACGTGGCATTGAAACATGCCTGGACGCGCTTGGCAGGAAGCGTTGCGGCAGCGCTGAACTGGCCAAAATGTCCGCCGCTTTGAACGAAGCCCCGGCGTCCGTTGCATCCGCGCCGGCATTACCGCACGTGGGAGGCGAAACGTAACAGACCGCCCCGCCGGGAGAAGGAGATCCCGATGGTCAGGGGACTGCATCCGCTGTCCGGAGGGATGTCGCTCGATGATGCTCATAACCGAAGTCGGTCGTCCCTCGGCGTTTCTTGAGCGCAGCGCACAGAGAAGGCCTCGTTCTCACGTTCAGGTTCACACAGGACACTGCAAAGTGACTTCGGGAGAGTTGCCATTTTTGTTCTCGTTGCCAGCAAGCGTTAGAACTACGCCGAAACTCAACCGCTCAGTCAGCAAGCACGACACAGCCCTCACTAAGCCATGCCAGGCTCTTTCCCCTTTTATACTACTGCCTAGTTCCTTACAGTAGTCTAGCAGCACTCAGAACGCGTCCACAAATTGGAAAATTGCACTAGAAAGCACGTCATGACTTTGAAACATTACACTCTAAGAAATATCCCGGGGAAAACGGGAGTAACTGCGCCGTTAGTCCTAAAAAGGGCGCTTTCGTCCCTCAAAGGACTAACTGCAGGAATGTGCGTGCCGTGTGCAAATTTCGGAGAGTAAGTGTTTAGTCCCTGGTCGGAAAGAGAGCAATGGGAGGACGAACGGCAGCAGTTACTCCCCAGGCACTTGGCTGTTTTCGTCCGTGTCATGGAGCGATGCGGCGAAAACGGTATTGTCTATAAATCGTGAATGGTTCGAAGTTCGTGCATTGTCTATTGAACTACATGCAAAGCAGCACCTTGCCTCTTCGTGAGAAAATTACGTGAAACTTAAAACTGGAATGTGAAGAGCAATGCCCTTCGTGCGCACCCCATAAGTGAGCGATACACATTAAACGCGCAAGTCATTGATAGACGGCTAGATTTTCTTGGTCAATAGTACCTAAGTTCCTTCCGTTCCAAGGAGGTTGCGAACTGAAGCGATGTGTAGCTCAAACGGCACACGCTAAGCAACAGAGAAATTGGTCTTCTCTGTCGTCTTCGGTGCCCTGTTTGAGCTCGCTACACGTATACATCGCGTAGTGCCCGAGTTTAAATCACCCTAAGAATACTCGAGCTGATTTCTTTTCGCAGTCGCTTATGGTTGCAAGTACACTCAACGTTAAACTCTCATTGCATAGCTTGCACAAAATACGGAGTCGGTTTTATATTGCCGCACTTGCGTTCCCATGCTTGACCTTGTCTAAATATCCCGTCTGACTTGTGAGCGAGAGGACGTGAGTTCAAATCCTACTCTCGGACACGCTTTTTTTTTCAGCTCATTTATTTTTTATTAGGATATAAACGCCTAATTTCATTAATTCCACCTTTGCGGAGCATCGGAACGAATTACCGTTACTCCCTTGAAGAGCATCGGGCAAGGGCAACTGTTAGTCCCCGAAGGAGTAAGCGCATGGGGAGTAACAGTTCATCCCATGTCAGTTCGTCCCCAAAAGGACTAATGGTTGTGGCAAATCAGTTAGTCCCCAAAAGGACTAACCTCCCTACCCCTTTTAGTCCTTTTTTTCTTAGAGTGTAAACAAAAGCAATATGTTAAAAATCCTGCCTCAGGAAGAAAAACATCAGTAACAAATAGCTTTGAGGCTGATTCCTACGTTAGGGGCCTCGACTTAAGCCATCGGCGTTACCGTTGAGGCTCCCCTTTTTGTAACGCACCTCAAAGGAATATTGTTGCAAAGCGAGGCTCCAGCGCAGGAGGCGGCCATTTTTGGAAGAGATGGTCTGCAGCCATTGGAGAGGGCAGTGATCCGTCACAATGATAAACCTCGAGCCGGCTAGGTAGCATGACAATTTCTGAACGGCCCACACGAGACACGCACACTCTTTCTCGGTGGCGCTGTACGCCTGCTCACGACTGGTCAGCTTACGACTAGCATACAGGACGGGGTGTTCCACTTCTCCATTTTCCCGTTGGCACAGTACAACGCCCATGCCTCGCTCACTAGCATCGCACTGAACAACGAACCCTTTTGTGTAGTCTGGCGATCGTAGCACAGGCTGGCTTGTTAGGGCGCTCTTTAGGGCGCTAAAAGCTCTTTCCCTTGTCTCGTCCCAGACGACTGTTTGGGGCTCTGTTTTTCTTAGAGCATCCGTCAGGGGAGCCGCGATATCAGAGTACCTGGGGATGTACCTCTGATAGTAGCCGGCGACACCTAAGAACGACCGAATATCGGTCTTCGTGCGCGGTTGCGGGAAGTCTCGCACAGCGGCCACCTTTATTTCAGAGGGGCGGCGACGACCCCGTCCAGTCACGTGACCGAGGTAGACAACTTCGGCCTGTGCTAACTGGCACTTGGGAGCCTTGACTGTCAAGCCCGCGTCGCGCAGGCGGGTTAGCACTGCCCGCAAGTGTGCCATATGCTCAGACCAGGATGCGGAGAATATCGCTACGTCGTCTAAATACGGTAAAGCGAATTCTTCCTGTCCCCGCAATACTTTGTCCATGAGGCTTGAAAAGCAGTATGGCGCGTTCTTCAAACCAAAACTCAAAACTTTAGGACGGAATGTTCCCATTGGTGAAATGAACGCCGCATACCTACTAGCCTCTTCTGTAAGTGGAACCTGCCAATAACCCCTGACAAGATCTAGGGTGGAAATAAACTGAGCGCTACTAACTTTCTCAAGGCGCTCCTCGATGTTAGGGATCGGATAAATTTGATCCTTAGTGATGGAATTAAGCCTGCGGTAGTCGACGCAAGGACGAGGTTCCTTGCCCGGTACCTCAACTAAAATCAAAGGGGAGGTATAATCACTCTCACCCGCCTCAATAACACCGAGCTGTAGCATTTTCTTTACCTCAGCCTCCATAATATCGCGCTGGCGGGGTGACACCCGGTACGCCTTGGATCGTACTGGCTCTGGGGAGGTAAGTTCTATTTCATGAGTAAGGACAGAAGTCCTACCAGGCCTCTCAGAGAACTGACCTTGAAACACTTGTAAGAGCTGGTGTAGTTCGATTTTCTGCTCAGGCGACAGCGGTGCTTTACTGATTAAGTCGCTAATGACTTGATCGGTGTCTTCCCTGTTTGTCACTGAGCCTAGTCCCGGAAGCTCGACCGGAAGCTCTTCGGGAACGTTTACCAGCATACACACCACTGCTTCCCGTTGTCTATAGGGTTTGAGCAGATTACAGTGGTAAACTTGCTGTGCTTTCCGTTTTCCTGGCAGACTCACCACGTAGTTAACGTCCGACAGTTTTTGAACAACCCGTGCTGGGCCCTCCCACTGCACGTCGAGTTTGTTTTTTAGCGATATGCGCAATATCATTACCTCATCACCCACCTCAAAACGACGGGCCCTGGCTGTCCGATCATAATAAACCTTGGCTCTCTGCTGGGCCTTGACCATTGCTTCACCTGACAACTCCTGTGCCCTTCTTAAGCGTTCGAGGAGCCCAAGCACGTACTCCACCACGACTGGGTCGTCGCCCCTGCCTTCCCACTAGTCTCGAAGCATGCGAAGCGGAGACCGCAGCGAGCGACTGTACACCAGCTCAGCTGGCGAAAACCCCGTAGCCGCATGCGGCGCGGTCCTTAATGCAAACATCACCCCAGGCAGACACAGCTCCCAGTCAGTTTGTTGTTCAAAACACAATGCTCTCAACACGCGCTTCATGACGGAGTGGAGCTTCGCAACGGAATTCGACTGTGGGTGGTACACTGAGCTGTGTAACAGCTTTACCCCATACCTTTCGAGAAAGGCTGTCGTCAAAGCTCTAGTAAACACTGTGCCCTGATCTGACTGGATTTCCGCAGGAAAACCAACTCGCGCAAATATGGACAGTAGTGCATTGACTATCTCAACTGAGCTGAGTTCTTTAAGCGGAACTGCTTCAGGGAACTTTGTCGCTGGGCAGACCACAGTCAAAATGTGTCTGTACCCCGTGGTTGTTACCGGCAGCGGTCCCAATGTATCTATAACGAGCCGTCTAAAAGGCTCCGTAATGATAGATACCAACTTCAACGGCGCCCTCGATTTGTCCCCTGGTTTGCCCACCCGCTGACAGGTGTCACATGTCCTCACAAAGTGTTCTGCGTCACGAAAACACCCTGGCCAATAGTACTCTTGCAAGAGACGGTCCTTAGTCTTCTTAACTCCTAGGTGTCCGGACCACGAACCTCCATGCGACAAGCGCAACAGATCCTGACGGTAGCACTGAGGCACGATCAGCTGATCGAACTCCACTCCTCTGCGGTCTAGATACTTCCGGTACAGGACCCCACTTCTTTCCACAAAACGAGCATTTTTCTTGGCGATACCTTCCTTCACATTGCAGCGCATGTTTTCTAGGCTGCCATCCTTTTTTTGCTCGGCTATCAAAGCCGACCGGCTGAGTTTTAGCAACCTATTAAGTCCATCTGACGTAGGCGCGATGAGCAAATCTGCAGATAGCTCTTCTAACTTTCCCGTGTCGGGCATTTCCTCTCCAGTATCTGGTGCCTTCAACGTTACAGGCTAAATTTTATTCAGTTCGGACGTGCTCTGAATATCAGCTTGCTGCGCCTCCGACCCTTTCTCATTGTTCGACAACGTCGGCCCCGCAACTACCGCCTTTGCAGCGAGCTCCCGAACTCTCGATCTGGTTAAGGCCTGAACGCTAGCCTCACCAAACAAAAGCCCCTTCTCGCGCAGGAGGTGATCGGACCTGTTCGAAAATAGGTACGGGTACTGGGGGGGCAGCATAGATGACACTGCGGCCTCCGTCTCAAGTGCTCCGAAAGGTCCTTCAATAAGCACTTTTGCTACGGGCAGACACACGCTATGAGCTTCCACGGCTTGCTTGATCCATGCGCACTCGCCCGTGAACATATCGGGTTCTACGTAAGAGGGGTGAACTACATCCATTGTAGCTGCGGAATCACGAAGCACTCGGCACTCTTTCCCGTTCACGAGGAGGTCTCGCATGTAAGGCTCGAGAAGCTTCATTTTCTCGTCAGTGCTGCATAATGACAAAAACACGACTTTTGTTTTTGTTTCTGGACACTGCGCCGAAAAGTGACATGGCTTCTGGCACGTATAATACACGCGCGCTTGCCTCGTCTCGAACCGCTTTCTGTGTTCGGCTGCCGCCGTCTCCTTACGTTCGGTCGGATTGCTTTCACTCGCATCCGCACTACGTGTGCCCCCCTTGCTCTCATGGGTGTGAACTTCCGCCTCTCAAACTTGGTGCTAAATTCACCCTTTTGACCGTCCTTAGCTCCGCGAGCCCGACGCGTCACAAACTCCTCGGCTAGCTCGGCGGCTTTAGCCACCGTACTAACGTCTGGCCTATCCAAGACCCAGTACCGCACGTTCTCAGGTAACCGACTATAAAACTGTTCCAGCCCGAAACACTGCAGAACTTTCTCGTGGTCACCAAACGCTTTCTCTTCTTTGAGCCACTCCTGCATGTTTGACATAAGCCTGTAGGCAAACTCTGTATATGACACACTTCTGCCTTTCTCATTTTCCTGAAACTTCCGACGGAACACCTCCGCTGACAGCCTGTACTTTTTTAGCAGACTCGATTTCACTTGGTCGAAATCCTCTGCCTCCTCTCTCTTCAAGCGAGCGACTACGTCGGCCGCCTCGCCGGGTAACAAAGTGAGCAAGCGCTGTGGCCACGTTTCCCGAGAGAACCCCTGCTTCTCGCACGTTCGCTCAAAGTTAACCAGGAACAAACCAAGGTCCTCTCCAAGCTTAAACGGCCGCATCAGGTCAGTCATTTTGAACGATACTCGTTCTCCTGCACCGTGTGCCTGACTTCCATTACGAGCGCGTTCCATCTCTACCTCGAGACGCTTCATTTCCAAAGCGTGTTGACGGTCGCGCTCCTCTTTCTCTTTCTCTTTTTGCTCTTTACGTTCGCGCTCCCTCTCCTCAATGGTCTCAAGGTATTCCGACAGCTCGTCATCCTCAGCTTCTAACTCAAGAATAGCCCTTAGCAGTTCTGGTTTTCTGAGTTTGTCTGAGACATCCAGACCCAACTCTCTTGCAAGCTCCAGCAATTTCGGTTTGCGCAACGACTTCCAATCCATGGCTGCTCTGAATGCTGCTTTCTCTACTGCCTACTATTGTCTTGCCGCAAACTAACCCGGCAGCAACGACAACCACAATTACCAGCTCTGTTTCTGACACTAACAAAAGCCTGGCAAAACTCAGAAGAAGAAAGTCCCGCACTCACCAAACCTCGCAGCCAAGAATTCAGCGCAGTCGTTCCGCTGCAGGCAACCAGTCATCACACAGGGCTTGTTGCACTGCTCCAGGAGGGTCGTTGTGCTGCTCAGCATACAGTCGACCGCATATCTTCGCTGCTGGCCTCCGTTGTCGCGATCTCACCGCTGGCAACCAGTTGTTGCAAATGGGTCGCAAGCCCCAAGGGTAGCGTTGGCCTGGCGGCCTGGGGCACAGCTGGAAGCATCCGAAGGTCCTGGCAAAGGATGAGTCGATTGCTAACAGAACAACTTGTTTATTATAGCATCGCAAAAGAGCGGCCGGTCAGGTCGACCGAAGTGGAGAGACGGGAGACCACGTTACTCGACGGAAGGAAATCGAAGCCTCTCTTGGCGTCCGGGGGCAGCTGCTTTTATACTCTCGGAGTCGAGGGCAAGAAGGAACGGCTCGAACGAGGCGCATGTGACGGCGGCGCACGGACACGTTGAGACAAGAAGTGACGCATCCGCCGGGCCGGCGCCGGTCAGACCTCCTCGCTTCACAGTTGGGGAGCTCCTCTCCCCGGCTGCCGCGCTTTGACAAGCGTGGGCACCAACATGCACAAACACTCACACACACACACGAAGACACGTGGCATTGAAACATGCCTGGACGCGCTTGGCAGGAAGCGTTGCGGCAGCGCTGAACTGGCCAAAATGTCCGCCGCTTTGAACGAAGCCCCGGCGTCCGTTGCATCCGCGCCGGCATTACCGCACGTCGGAGGCGAAACGTAACAAGGGTATCCCAGCTAACTTGGACCAAGATTTCGAAAAAAAAAAACTATGCGTTCTTCAGAACAGAAATCGCGTGGATGTTGTTAGCGTTTATCTAAACTTGCAGTGGCATTTTCTTGCTCGTCTTCTTTTGAGTAATTAGCCGAGATAAATTAATTAACTTTTTTAAATATAGCTTTAAACTTTCAGACGTCAATAGGAAAGTTGTGGAGCTTCACAAATATTGCCCAACCCAGGTAATTCCAACGAGAGAGATTTAGCGCGGCCGTTCTTATCCTGGAAAAACGAAAGCCCGCGGAGTTTAAAAAATACCACGTGACAGCATGCTCTGGCAACAGCTCTGGGCGCCCGAATGCGCCACGATTACAGCGCTCTCAACCGTGCTTTGTAAAAAACATCACTCGCTTCGCGCCTTTCGTGCTGCCCACGACAGAGCTTCGCGTTGTGCATGGTTCCGAGCTAAACGCCAGTGGGTTCGGGCGGCAGTTGAAATACAGCGCGGCTCCCGTTTCTGCGGCGATAATTGCACTCTCACGCTAGCAAAATGCATGCGGAGGAAAAATGACAAACTCATGAGTTCGAATTTGGGAGCAAGACCCCAACAAGCAAACACGCATTATAACAAGCTTGATAACGTCGTGTGAATTACGCTGGTTGTCGCAAAAGGAATAACTGTAAACTGATACGGAAGGTTGCTTTCTAGCTTCCTGTCCATTCCTTGTCGGCAGAGAATTTGTAATTTCATATTGCTTACGTGCCTTTTCCACGTCGTACAAAAGTTTTACACAGATGGGGGCTCTTTTCATGGATAACGGTTGTAGAGATTTATTCGCTGTGACCTCTGTCTAAAGAATGTGTTCAAACAAGTCGCCCTCTGCCATAATGCAGTATTGGCACCTTTTCAGCACGTCCGATGTAGCTTTTTTTGATGACGCAAGACGGTATCTCGCTGCAGGTCTCAGCAGCCTCTGCCTTTGGCGCTTCTGGTGTAGTTGTAGGTTTGCGGTACACTCGGTCTTTCACATGACCCCACAAGAAGTCAAGAGCTGTCAAGTCCGGTGACCTTGCAGGTCATGCCACTCGTCCATGCCGCCCGACCCACTGGTGTTTGAAGGCTTCGTCAAGCCAGGCTCGGGCAAGGCTGCTGCTGTGAGCTGGTGCACCGTCGTGCTGATACCAAGTTCGCTTTAAGAATGCAAGAGGAAGATCACAGCAAAAATCTTCGACTGGGCCTTCCAAGATGTCGTTCACGTACCGCTGAGCAGTGAGCATGTTGTCAAAAAATATGGAGCCAATTATTCTTCCGTCAAAGATACCGCACCACACACTGAATGACCATCGGTACTGGCGTCTGGTCTGCGCCACCCAATGTGGGTTCGTATCGCTCCAGTAATGCGCATTATGGATGTTGACTTGAGAATTTCTGGAGAAGGTTTCCTCATCTGTCCAAAGCACCACTTTATCACCAAAATCCGGTATTTCGTCACTGTTCACAAGGATCTAATTTGAGAAATCAAGCCGCCATTGAAAGTCTCTTTCTTGTAGCTTTTGATGCAGTTGGAGGTGATACGGATGCATTTCAGCCTTCCTAAGAACTCTTGACACTGAACACTTTGAAATGCCGACCTCACCACTCACATCACGCACGCTGAAATGAGGGTTTGCAGTCATGAAAAATATCTCCTTCAGCCTTCTCACTGATGATCCCCTTTCTGTGCCGCGTCTTCTTGAAGCTACCTGTTTCTTTCAGCGTCAAGTAACTCCTCATAATTGTGTTCGTGCTAGGTTTTCCCCCACATTGCCAATTTCGGTATACCTTGGCAGCTTTCCTCCTGTCGCTTCGTGCCGCTCCCAAGACTAAGACCATGTTCGCCTTCTACTCGCTTGAGTACGGCATGTTTTAGGCACTGCAAACAAATTATTCGAAACAGTTGCGCGGCACGACAGTAATAGACAGTCGAGCTCACATGCATCTAGCCGCTGGCACAGCTTGGAAGAAAAGCGGCGTTATAACAAATGATGCTCTCCCTCGCACATGTTCCCGATGTATGATGCATGTTTTGTGTCTATTTTTTCTATTCCGCATCGACTTCAACGCCGGAAAAAAAAATTGTGCTTCTCGTCATATCGCAATAAACGGCTGATGACGGCGCGTTCTTCGGCGACAGGCTCGAGCGGCTGCTGACGAAGCGCTTTTTCGGAGCGCCGTCGCCAGCCGCTACCGGTAATATCATAGCCGAGCAAAGGTTGAAACCCTTTCTCCTAAGTGAAGGGAAGGCGCGGCGCTGGCGATGTTTTTACAAATCACTCAAGAGAGCGCTGTAATCGCGGCGCATTCGGGCGCACAGAGCGCGCTGTCACGTGGTATTTTTTAAACTCCGCGGGCTTTCGTTTTTCCCGAATAAAAACGGCCACGCTAAGTCTATCTCGTTGGAAGTACCTGGGTTGGGCAATATTTGTGAAGCTCCACAACTTTACTATTGACGCCTGAACGTTTCAAGCTATATTTAAAGAGTTAATTAATTTATCTAGGCTAATTACTCGAAAAAAGACGAGCAAAAAGGTGGCACTGCAAGTTTAGATAAACGCTAACAATATCCACGCGATTTCTGTTCTGATGAACTCATAAGCTTTTTCAAAATCTTGGTCCAGGTTAGCTGGGACACCCTGTAGATAAAAAAAAAAGTGGTTAACCGCAGCTGCGTGAAATCAACGACATATGGTTTGCCGTCATGTGGCGCTCCTCAATATATTTTTTTATATCCCCCTTAATTAGTTAATTGACTGAGATCAATTATCCATTTTTTTATATTCACTTTAGGGCCAAGTTCGTTTCGTTATGTTGTAGAGGGGTTCCAATTTCTTGTGGCATTGTACATGCTGCTGCGGGGTAATTTTTCTCGGCGTTTAAAGAAGGCCCGCGAAATATGAAATAAAATCATGTGACTGCGATCATGCGCTATTGCAGCGCTCTCAACTGTGCTTCGAGCCCATCGTTTATCAGGGACGACGGCGCTTCCTTTCCGTGTGCCACCAGGTGCCACCGTCAAAGATGTTGACGCACTGTGAAACCGACGCCATTATTATTATTATTATTATTATTATTATTATTATTATTATTATTATTATTATTATTATTATTATTATTATTGATGTTATTTCTGTTCACGCTCCTATTTTGCGCGGGCCTTGATGGCATGTGCGGAGGCCGTGGTCCTTTCGGTCTGCGAGTAGTCGGGGTTGCTAGCGCACTCACCAGACTTCGGGCAGCCTCGTTGCCTAGGCCCGCGTATCCATTTAGGTGCTGCTAAGGGGACGTGGTTTTGTGGCCTTCAACACCGTCTGCTTGGAGCTCGAACTACGTTGACCATCGGAGAGTGTCCGGCAGGGAAGACGAGGTGACTTAAAAAATAACAGAAGTTTAATAGATTGTTACGGGTGAGCGGTGCGCTTCCAAGGAAAGTACAAAAACGTTCAGCGTACCTGCACCTGCACGCAAGGGCAGAAGATATTTCCACACGTGGAGGCTCGCTGGCTTTCTTATACCCTCCACCATCCGTGCAACTTCATTCTCTGCTACTCCCTGGAAGAGGACCTTGTCAGCACACGTCGGGTAAACCTACACAGAGGGGCCCGGGAGGGAAACCACTCTTTGACGTAGAGGGGTTGAACGTAGGATAGAGGGGACCAAGATTTGCACATTCCGCAGATAATCGCGTCGCGCACATCGGACGGACAAGTCATTTCATGTTGACGAGCGTGACGAGTAGGCACGCCGTGTCCAAGGCGTTCTGTTCCATTCACTGCCGCGCAAAGTGCACCGTAACAGTACTCAGTTCAGTGAACTCGGACTTGTAATATGTTACGCTACGTGATTAACTTTTTACAGAACGTAGTAGTAGTAGTAGTTACAAGTAGTATATGTACATCTCAAGCAACAGCTACAACTCTCGGTAGTTTGGCTATTAAGTGCACGGCTTCTAACGAATCAGTGTACACTGTAAGAAAATCCGTTATTTGACGGGCATAATACCACAATAACGTCCGTAACAAAACAGGTGATCCGGTATAAATTATGTTGACGTAATGCACGTAAAAACAGGCGCTTCTGCCCATTCGTGAGTAGCATGGACGTTACCTCCGCTATTGTGTAAAACGGAAGAAAACATTTTTCTAACACAGACGTTTCCATTGTGTAATTAAAAGCCAAATCTACGTCCGTTAACGACTACATGCATGGAATGCATGGAATGTCTGCGAATATGTACATACGAGTCAGCAGTGTGCACGATGAGTAGGTAAACATAGAGCTGGAAATGTCGAGGTAATTTAAATGCTAAAACGCCAAGCATTGCCACCAAACAATCTACACAATGATGCTATGCAGAAAAGGTATATATACACCTATAGCATTGTAAAAGGTAACTCAAAGAACAAAACAAAAAAGGAACATCAAATTTGTTTTTTTATTGCAGGAAAGCTTTTTGAATGGAAGCTGCAGAGCTTCCTTCTTCTAGAAAAATGCTTTTTTTTGTTTACTCTAAAAGCAAACTTCTACACATTACAGAAGAAAAGTAACAAATTCCAATTACAGTTTATTCAAAATACGAGGGGAAGTCAAAAAGTAAAGGTACTTTTGCAATTTCTCGCACTATAGGGTTTGGTAACACTGCTAGTATCCAGAGCTGAATTAGTGTCATCTGCAACACTTCTATGGAACGTGTCACTCTTACTCCTGCTTTAGTCGTTACACTCTTAAACGAATGTACACCCTTTAGGTTGTATATTTGCCACGCAACAATAATCGTCATCTGTCCTGCCTGCGTTTTCTTCCTTGAAAACGCTGCGCTCGCTACTTTCCTGTCGAGAATGAGAGAGAGAGAGAGAGATGCAAATGAGAGAAAGGCAGGGAGGTTAACCAGACTTAAAACCTCCGGTTTGCTACCCTGCACTAGGGGAAGGGAAAGGGGAAGTAAAGACGGAAAGAAGAGCGTGACAAAAATAAAAGCGTGAGAAAAAAATATGAAAAGGGACGGAATGGGGTCATTATAGTCTTTCTAATAGGCTACTGTCACGTAGAAAAGTCAACAAAGTCTTGACCGACTTTTGCTGCGACGACAGTTCACGTCGGCATTCCAAAACTGACTGTTCTGAAAGTGGCCTGTCGTCAAGGCGTGCCAACGTGGTCGCTAGTGACAGCCGGTGCGCGCTGTACTGAGGACAGTGGCAAAGCACGTGTTCGATGGTCTCCTCGCCACCGCAGTGTCTGCAAGCCGCGCTGTCGTCCATACCGACTCGGAAGGCGAAGGATCTTGGGTAGGCGACACCAAGCCACAGTCGGCAAAGTACTGCTGTTTCGAGTCGAGAGAGTCCAGATGGGGGTCGAAGTCGAAGGGATGGGTCCAGTCGGTGTAGACGTGTATGCTTTAAGCTTGGTGTGTTCCATAAAGTTTTGATGGCTTCATTTGCAAGCACACGAATTTTCGTTGCAGCGTCTGTTCTTGAGAATGGAATGGAGTCTTGCAAGCCCTCCTCATGTGCAGATCGTGCTGCTGCGTCGGCATGTTCATTGCTCATTATGCCACAGTGGCTTGGAATCCACTGCAACGTGATGTCGTCTCCTTGCTCGGCGAGGTGGTGAAGCAGCAGTCTGATTTCTAGAACTAGTTGTTCGTGGGGTCCTCGGCGTAAGGCAGAAACCAAACAATGAAGAGCAGCCTTGGAGTCAGTGAACACGCTCCATTTCTTGGGTATTTCTTCAGAAATTACACGAAGCGCACAACGAATAGCAGCAAGCTCCGCGGCAGTCGATGTAATCTGGTGAGAGAGTCGAATCTTTATGGTGGAAGGTTTTGCAGGAAAGATCACCGATCCTGCAGACCCATTCACCGTGGTGGAAGCGTCAGTATACAGATGATGATGATCGTTGTACGTCTCGTACAGCAAGAGCAGTGAAAGCTGCTTGAGTGCTGGAGACGAGAGTTGGGCTTTTGTTCGTATGCCTGGTACGATAAGTCGAACCTTTGCTTGAGCCAAGCACCATGGTGGAAACGGAACTTTCGCTGGAGCTGTATAACCTGATGGAAGGTATGCGCGATAGGGCAGGACTGTTTCACAAAAGGAAGCACGTGGTCGATCCTCTGGCAGTGAGGCTAGATGATAGGCAGGGGCTCGAGCAAGGTGTCTTACGTGTGCTCTGAGCGCCTCCATGACTATATGGGTCTTGGCTGAGAAATCGTGTGCAATGGCAATGGTTTCAGCCGTTGACGAACACCGCGGCAATCCAAGACCCACTCGAAGTGCCTGGGCCTGGACGCTTTCGAGTGTACGGATATTACTTCTGCAGGTGTTGGTCAGCACAGGCAAGCTGTATCGCAAATACCCAAGAAAGAGCGTCCTGTACAGTTGCATCATTGCATCATCGCCGATGTTGACGTGGCAGCTTTCTGAAGCCTGGCGCGTACTTGCGGCCGTGTCACACCAGATGCCCAGACGCAGATGTCATCGGCATACATTGATATTTTAATTGTGTTCGGAAGTCGTTTCACGAGACCAATGAGTACAAGGTTGAAAAGCGTGGGACTCAAGACACCGCCTTGTGGAACTCCATGGTGCGTATAATATTGCGAGGTTGGGTCGAGAATGCTCTGTCATGCTGATAACGGGCATGCCGTTCATGACTTGGAAGTACCGGGCTCGCGGCGTTAAAGAAAAGAAATTCGGACAAGACAGATGACGATTATCGTTGTGTGGCAAAAGGGTGTAATTTTGCTTAAGAGTGTAGAGTGTAGCAGACCGTTAAACATGGCAGCTCCATTGTCGATCTGCACCAAGGAAGAAATGAAGGCAGTGATTCGCTTTTGTCTGCGGAAGGTGCTAAACCTGCGGAAATTATTCGTCGAATGCAAGCGCAGTATGGTGACAATTGTGTATCGCGAAGCAAGATCTACGAATGGATAGAGCGTTTTAAACAGGAAATAACTTTATGTGACGAGGAAAGATCGGGCAGGCCATCGACGTCAACGACTGAGGACAATTTGAAAGTCGTTGACGGTAGGGTGATGAAAAACAGATGAATCACAGTGGACGAAATTGCCAATACTTTACGTATCAATTATGGTTCAGCATATTACACCATACACGAAAGGCTAAATTCTCGAAAAGTGCGTGCAAGGTGGAGCCCGAAAGAATTGTCAGCGCAGCATAATGCACAAAGGTTCGACATCTCTCGTAAACATTTGGCCCGTTATCGTCGCGAGGGAGATGGATTTTTATAGCAAAATGTTACTGTAGATTAAACTTGGGTACATAATCCCGGAACCGGAAAGTAAGGCTGCAAGCATGGTTAGAAACGCTCATCATCAACAGAAGTTAAGAAATTTGAACGTCAGCCATCATCTGGTAAGATTGTGCTGACAATATATTCTGGGACATGGAAGGTGTGGTAGCCGTTCATTTCGCCCCAAAAGGCGGAACTGTGAACAGTGAGAACTATTGTGATGTGTTGCGAACTAAACTGAAACCTGCAATCAGATCCAAACGTCGTAGAAAACTGCGAAAAGGTGTCATCCTGCAGCAAGATAACGCTCGGTCACATTTTGCCAAACGGACGGCCGAAACAATAAAGGAGTTGGGATTCGAATTGCTGGAACACCCGCCATACAGTCCAGACCTGGCTCCGAGCGATTTTCATATGTTTGGACCATTGAAGGAAGCGCTGAGGGGAAGAATATTTGCAACCGATGCACAAGTCATTGATGCGGTGCAAAATTGGTTACAGGTGCAACCAAAAAAATTTTTTTTAAACGGAATCGAAAAACTTGTGAAACCTTGAGCAAAGTGCGTTATGTGCAGGGAGGTATGTAGAAAAATAATGTATGTTGCAGATTTCTATCATTAGAATAAATGTACCTTTCCTCGAAAGTCCCTTTACTTTTCGACTTATCCTCGTATAATTGATTACAAAGACAAATTACGGCCTCACGAAAGCAATTAGGCAATTAAGGAAACGTAATCGATAGCCTGGCTCTCTCGTGCGTCCCCTGCAGCCATTCACGCGTTGTTTATTTTAGTTGGTCATTTTCCCTCGTTTTCTTGTGAAGACTCGACACTGAAAACTTGCTCGATGTGCGCGTAGCAGGGAAGGGTGGACCTTGAGTACAAGGTTATGGTTAATCAATGCCGCGATGCTCAGGTCTGGGTCCTCTATGAAGCGCAGCGCTTCATTGTTGCTTGGGCTCGGAGAAGCTCCTGATAGCATACCTATGAGAAGCCGAAAAAAAAAATGTCCGTAGGTGATTACCTGGTAACAACGTGTGAAGTGACCAATTCAGCGGCCGACATAAGGTGGAACGTTAAGATTAAGAAACAAATACTGCGCGCTCGGGGTTTGTTTGCCTGTAATAAAACGCGTATCCTCGAGGCTGCTGCGTAGCACGACCGCGGACATCCTACTGTACTTCCTGCCAAATTCAAGTGCTGAAAGCTGCGTCGCCGACTTGTCTCGTCAATAAAGTAGTTGGTTCAAATGTAATTGGTTACTGAAAAAATGTAATTGAATTACAGTGGATGTTCCCGAGTAAAAAAAAAATGATTGTTATATTTCAAAACTATACCAAGAAATGCAATTGATGACAAGGAATTAATTACATGTATTTCTTTACATAAAGCCTGGCTGATAGAGAATTTTTCTTGATTCAAAGAAAATTGCTCATGAAATTTACCGCAGTCACTGCGAGCGAAATTACTTTCGTTTGTTTCTTTACTATCCCAAATTGACAGCAGCTGTGGGCAGTTTCATCACATGCATAAATGAAGGCAGACAGATCTCATAAGCGCGAGCCTATTGGTCGTTATTTATGGTGAAAAACGTGCAGCTGCTCACCGGGCCAGTCTATACCACACGGAGGGCGTTTGCATGGTATACTGAACTCAACTCAACTGGTATAGTCGCTGATACTTGCTACGTGTTGTGAAGTGCCGGGTGCCTTGTCATGTTTTCATATGTTCTATGCAGCGTGGTTATCTGTTCTTCTATGATCTGCTAAAACCAGATTGCTGCATACACATTTGTAAACTTTCGAAGCGATGAAGTAACTAGTGCCCATGTCTTTTTTGTTGGCCTGTTTTGTAAATTACGGAATAAGTCAAATTACTCGCTGTGAATGTTACGTGATACAGACTGTCTTTATTTTTTACGGATTGTTCGTTTGTCCATCTCTTCCATTTCATAATTGCTAAAATGAGCATGGCAACATTTTTTCCAGCAGGCTTCTCCGTAATACAGAAAAAGGTTGTTTTTTTTTTTTCCCTTCTAAACGGTGTATATCGTTATCTTGCACGTTGTGCTGTTTACTTCTCAAGCCCATGCGAGACCACCCAGAATGTCAAGCGTCTCGATCTCGGTAGTCCCCGGTTTGGAATCATGAAATAGACTCACTGTGAAAGGGCTCATATACATGGGGTCTGTCCCAAATGTTCACGCACAGTGAGTTTCCAAAAAAGTATATATATATATATAAAGGGGCAGAGGGTGTAGCGGCGCTGCTATTCCACTCATTCCTCCATGACAAGGCAGAATTTTATGCCTGCACTTTTTTGTGCGACCAATTATTTTCTTTGTCAAAAGAGACCAACAGAAATAGACCCACAGACAGAATAAAGGATTAATATGAAATTTCTTGTGAAACTGGACAAGAATGGTGCGGAAATTCATGAAATGTTGCCAAAGGTCTACGGGAAGAATGCCATAAAACATTCACCGAAGATTACGACACTCTCTAATGCGAAATTTGAGCGCAGCTCTAGAAGTGTTTTCATTTCGCCATATAGTGGCTAGTGCGGACAGTCTGTCTCGTGCGGCATGTTGCAAACGGAGCGAAATGTGCCGCGACTGCCTCGCTAATCTGGAGCTCGCGAGAGCCAGCGCGTGGGTAACGCGTGGACGCGATCCACAGCAGCCGCCGCCGACAGACCTACCAGACGACGAGCGCTACTCTGGCGCCATCTCGTAGCATCGTCGGCGCACTACGCTTTACTTCTCACGATTCCGCCATACCCTCCTCCCCGCTTGCCTCCTCGCGTCTTTCATGCCGCGCTGCACTCCGCGTTCGCTCTTTCATCCTTCGCTGTTCTCGTTCGCTCGGTTAACGCCGATGCCGACACTTGCCACAGGAGAGCTGCGTTCTAAAAAAAAAAAAAAGACATTCTGTTTATAGAGGTCTGACGGTTTCGGGAAGGTCGTGACAACCCCAAGGACGATGCAAAATCTGGACGCCTCTCCACATCATGAGAAAATGAAAACATCAATCGTGTGCGTTTTCTTGCGCTCAGTGACTGCCGAATGAATGTTAGAATGATAGCAGAAGCTGTTGGTTTGGGAAAGTGATCTGTTCACCAGATTTTGACTAAACTTCGAAATGAAGAAGGTGCCTGCCAAGATGTCACAGAAACTTCTGGCTCCTGAGCAAAAGTTGCGACGAAAAGGATTGTGCATTGATTGTAAAACTTCGGACAACATCGGTGAATTCTTGCAAAGGGTTGTCAACGGCCACGAAACTTGGATTTACGAATACGACATGGCGCTGAAGTCGCAGGGCAAGGATTTGAAAAAGAAAGGTGAACCAAGATTGAAATAAAAGCGCAGGAGAACAAAGCAAAAATCGAAGTCATGTTGGCCACAGAATTGGGCACAACTGATTAGTACCTGAAGATCAACCTGTCAATGCAGCTTCCCATGTAGATGTCCTGAAGTGTCTGAGAGATCGTGTGCCCTGCGTGTGACCAAATTTGTCGTAAGATGCCATGGGCCGTATTCTGTAACAGAGTGGAACGTCGCGGCTCGAGGAAGGCCAATGAACGAGCGGCGTTTTGCCGCAAGGTCGCGTCATCATTTTTGTTTGTACTTTGGGGGCGATATAGTAATTGAAGGATGTTGCTAGTTAAGTAAAAAAAAATACTAGTTCGTATACAACACTTGCGCATTTAATTTCCAGTAATAACTGTGACCAGTAATAACGTGGCCAGTTGATGGTTGAACTTTATCTGCGTTTTTATTATTTTTTTTTGTCACTAGGCGGTGCGCCATACGTTAAGCCTTCAAAGCGGTTCTCTGCGTGTTGGCCGCGGTTCTAACAGAATTTCGTTTAGCCGTGGCTGAGCTTCTTATGGCGGACGATTGCGATGAAAGTTCCGTCCACACATCCCAGAACTTCGAGAATCGTGCCGCGGTCAAAGAATAGTTCTTGACTGCGGCTTTCTGCTGCACTGTGGAGAGAAATCTCACACCCGTTTTTGTTTTCCCTCAGCCGTAACGACCCTAGCGACGACGGTAATGATACCACTGACTGACGGCTGCGACAGCCCAATAGTTTCTGTATATATTCCAGACGCACTGCTGAAACAACCCGTGGCAAAAAAAGAAAAAAAAACGTAGCGCTCACAGCACTTACGTCGACATCTCAACGCTACTAAATCTCGTGGTCCGCGATGTTCTAGCTGGCTGCAAATCCATCGCACTCTGTTTTTTGGAGAGCCTAAAAGGCCTTCGGAACTCTCCTTCGCTCATGTCGAATGCGTCACGTCGCTGTCTTTGGCCAACGCTCGCCAGCAACACAACCAAAGAAGCTGCTAACGGCGTCTCTCTCGTCGCGCCGGCCAGCGCGAGACTAGCAGTTGCTAGGGCAACTAGCAGAGACTAGTTGCCCTAGCAACCCTCGAGATATGATCGTGACCGCGCGCGACCCTCGAGCGAACCACTTCTCCGCGGTTCTGCTCGTAGCAGACGACGGGTTCGTTTCCAGATGATTGACAACCTATGTAACGACAACAAAATTTGTAGTCACGCCCACCAGGGATGACGACGACGAAGCGCCGACCAATGGCGTTCGTGAGAGCGCACCGGTTCCAAAGCGAACCGTTACAGAATACGGCTCCAGGGTCACTGGATTCTGCACCATGATAATGCCTCGACGCACTCTACATTGATAGTGCGTGAGTTTCTGGCATGCAATTCCGTCACTTTTCTGTAACACCCTCCATAATCACTGTATTTAGCCCGTGCGACATTTTTCATTCCCCAAATGTAGACTGGTGTTCTGGGGGTGGCATTTCGGGGTCGTAACAATTCGAAAAACAACGACATCGCTGCTGAAGCGCGCAACAGAACATCACTTGGAAGGGTACTTCCAGCAATGAAATGAGAGGTGTGTATATATGACGGAGAGTAGTTTGAAGGTGACCTCATCGATGTGTCAGAAAGATTGTGAAATTATTTTTTTACCGTAATGGGCGCGAACTTTTAGGACAGACATCATAAAAAAGTTATATCTGTGGCTTCCAGAGAAGCCTGGCCTCCTCAGGGTTGTAAGTCAGAAGGGACGTCTGTGGAATTGTGTTACGCTGATGTTCGTGACGCCATTTTCTAGTCTTATGGGGAATTGAATCTAGCGCTATTATGAGAATATCCGCCTACAGCACGAGGAGAGCCAGGATTTCGTGTTGTTGTATGTCATCATGCATGCCCATCATAGACCAGCAGTCGGCAGCCTTGGGGCGTGAGTTCGCATTGTATATACATAGTGTTCAAAATTAAGCTTGATGGTTTTCTTAAAATTAGGCACTGGAAGGCACGCAAAGACCACCTGCGCAGATAAGTTATGTGGCCAGGGGGGGCACAATGTGAGATGATAATTATTGCTTTCAGCAACCCAATTAACTAAAACTGAATAATTAACTTTTTGTTGACTGCAGAAAGTGGGTATGTTTGTACTGAAATGTTAGAGGCAGTCGTGTTTCTACACAGTATCAGTTGGAAGAATTCTTCTAGCATGTCTGCGCTCCGAGATATCAGACTCCGAATTTTAATTCTCGTTCGCATGATTACACATGCAAGGTAGTTATGATCGGCGCAAAGCTTCTCCCTGATGTGACACGGCTGTCGCGTGCGGCGTTTAGTCTGACAACGGGTCGGAGGCATTGGCAAAGATGATAACTGGCCCCCTTCCCTTCTTGGCTGGTGAAATAAAAAATCGAAGAACCCGGAAACGCGCTGTCGTAACACGCAACAGCGCAGCCTGTAACGATGGCGGCAGCTGCCGTGGCGGCATAATGGCGCGAGCGGACAATCCGGAGGGCGATGCGCGCGCTTAATGGTGACTAGACGAGCGGGCATGGTCTTTGCCTGGGCTACGCAAATAAAGTGGCTACTGATTTCCAAGTATTGTAAGTTTTATTGAAATCAAAAGCAACAACTGCACGGCGCCCCGCTCTGTCATGTGTTGATTTCTCCAGCCGTAGGGGGAAGGGAGAAAATTATCATCTTTGCCAATGCCTCCTTCCTGTTGTCAGACTAAACGCCGCACACAACAGCCGCGTCACATGAGGGAGGAGCTTTGCGCCTATCCTCACTCTCTTGCATGCGTAATCACGCGAACGACAATTTAATTTTGGAGTCGTATATCTCGGAGCACAGATACGCTAGAATAATTCTTCCAAGTGAAACTGTGTAGAAACACGACTGCCTCTGACTTTTGAATACATACACACACACTCACTGCAGTCAACAAAAAGTTAATTATTGAATTTTAGCCATTTGGGCTGCTGACAGCGATAATTATCATCTCACATTGTGTCCCGCTGGCCACATAACTTATCTGCGCAGGTGGTCTTCGCGTGCCTTCCAGTGCCTAACTTTAAGAAAACCATAAAGCTTAATTTTGAACACCCGGTATAGCTTTTTTTTTAACCCCGCTTAACGCATGTATATATAGCTGATCTCGAAAATATAATGGATTCCAATATTGGCATGCGGGCTTCTTTAGCGCAAAGGTCTTCCTGTCGTGCGAGTCTTGGAAGGCCGGTAATCGTTTTCAGAACTTCTCTATGGAAACCTGTAGGCTTGGCTGTGTGTTTCTTGGTCGACTGAAAGCACCACGTAGAGTATGTTACATGATGTTACGACAGACGAAACAAGTATACTGGCCACTTCCGTTCCCATTGCGCTAAAGCAGTGCGAAATACTTCTGATCAGGTGCATGAAGTTATTCCATGTAGGTTCTATCCTCGCGGATAACTTTCTGTGGCAATGAAGGGGAAGCTACGGGCTCGTGGCTGCTGCACATATGTTACGGCGCCAAGTAGTCCGCCAGCGTTGGACAGGGTTTTTGGTTACTCAAAACAGACGCTGAATCGACGCAGCTTCACATGCGACGGTTTCGCGTTTGCCCAGACGCGGAAGTGAAAAGCCGCTATATAATTGAACATGTACATTCAGTGGTGTGTTTTATTTTCAATAAAGCTTAAACAATGAAGTATAAACAGTATAGCGTAGCAAGCAGAACGATGTTTTAACTTATTTAACTGTTGCTAATAAGGTGTTTACTTTTTCATTCCCAGCCTAGACTAACGTGGATGAAAACACTGGACTCCTTTCAAAAGCACTCTCACTTGTGCGCGCTTGGCCTTCGTAGCTTTACCTTCATTGCCACTGAAAGTTGTCCGCGAATATAGTTCTTTCAACCATACGGCTGCGCCTCCACGTGGGTTCTAGTTCTTTAAACCATAGGCCGGCCTCTGCTTCCACATTCATGTGACAGGACCCTTAGTATGCGGATCCATCCCTGTAGTGGCCGTTGCAGGCTTACCACAGCTAGATATAGGTTGAGTTTGACTGGTTCAGTATAACGTCCCCTTTCAGGTATGTCTTTTCAGGAGACAGCTTCATGCGTGTTTGTGCCACGTAATCAGCAATGACGTCAAGAACGTGCTGCATGGCCTTTTTTTTGCATGTTGGGTAGTGGAATGGTTGCTCGGTTCGGTCGAAAGCATGATGTCATCCGCATAGATCGTACAGATGCCACCGCGTTCCTGCAGCAATCCCTCTCATCGTAAGGTTAAGGAGCGGCGGCGACAGAATGGTTCCTTGTGGAATTCCACTGAAGTTGAACGTTTTGGCTGTTTGCTGCTATAGTGGACTTCAAACTTGCATTTGCGTAAGAGGTGTGCGATGGCATTGACGATCCTAATACATGCACAGGCTTCTTAAATGACCACCAGTGCCGCCTCGTGACTGACTGCATCGAACGCTCTCTTTGATCGCGACTATATGATTCTGGTGGCTTTCGTCAGCAGCGGCTGGTGGCTACAATGTGTCGAAGCAGACTGAGGCTGTCGTGCGTGCCGAGAGAGAGAGAGAGAAAGCAAGGACAGGAAAGGCAGGGAGGTCAACCAGAAGAGTATCCGGTTTGCTACCCTACACTGGGGGTGGGTTGCCTAAAAAAAAAAAAACCAATCTCACGGTCGGAAATAGTCGCTTTTTTCTTCAAGATTATGTTTCATCCCTTGCGAGACACAGTCGTTCAAACAATTCGCACGCTCTTGACGTGAACGAGGTTGATAGAACGTTGGCCATGGTGGTCAGCAGGTTTATCGACCGGTTTTTGGTAGCACCGTCGCCGCCAAGTATTCCATTTCGCGGGAATTCACCGACAATTCAGATTTCATTGATTTCGGCCAGCAGTATTTGCTTTCTCCTTTCTGAAAGGTTCATACCCGCCGTGGTTGCTCAGTGGCTATGGTGTTAGGCTGCTGAGCACGAGGTCGCGGGATCGAGTCCTGGCCACGGCGGCCGCATTTCGATGGGGGCGAAATGGGAAAACACCCGTGTACTTAGATTTAGGTGCACGTTAAAGAACCCCAGGTGGTCGAAATTTCCGGAGTCCCCCACTACGGCGTGCCTCATAATCAGAAAGTGGTTTTGGCACGTAAAACCCCATAATTAATTAATTTGAAAGGTTCATCAACATTTGTCAAGTGCGCTTCGAGTGGACGTTCTCGAGAACAGTGTGAAAATAAGTTCAGCCACGGTAAAAGAACTTTCTATTTCTTCCTTAGCGAGTAGTCGTATAGCGTCGCTGTAACGTAAAGCAAATACAATCTTTTTCAATTTCATTTCCGCCTTTAGCGCGTCGAGATTGGTCAACGTAGTTAGGGCCACGCCCACTTCGTCTGTCTGTCACGCGATGTCACGAAGGCCGAGAAAACTGCCTGTTTCCATCAGCTGTTTCCACAGCGGCTGCCATTTTGCGAGCACTGAAAGCTGAATAGATGGAATGTGGAACCGAGGGGTATAATGCTACGGCTTTAAAAAAAATGGAGGACGCTTAAGCTTCGCCTTCAAGAGTGGAACGCCATAGCGTTATCGCACCCCGTTCGCACCGCCCACTCATTCGCTCGGCATGCTCTTGACGAGACGAAGGGGAGAAGCGGGCGAGTGGCGCGCCACCTTTCAAGGCAGCGCCGTACGTTGCGAGGAGGGGATCTTCTGTGTTTGCCTCAAGATGGCTCTGCGTGTGCGCCAAGCGCAGAAGAAATGCAGCGGAAACGTATTTTGCTACTCGTTTAACTGCGACTTCTGTAATTTACATGTTCATAATTACTTATATACACCGCAGTATAACTTTCTACGGCACGTTTGTAAGGCAACACCGCATTCACAAGAGGCGCTTTTGTCGCGGTTTGAACCATCGAACTCATGGCTGAGTGGTAGCGTCTCCGTCTCACACTCCGGAAACCATGGTTCGATTCCCACCCAGCCCATCTTGCAATTTGTTTTTATTTATGAAATGCCTTCCGGAATTTTTCGCTCACAGCCAACGCCGCCGCCGACGACGATACCGGCTTTTCTGCGACACGAGCTCCTTAACGCTGTCGCGTTAAAATCGGGGTACCTACGTTTATTTCAACATCTATTAAAACAGCTTTAGCGTTGAAATGTTATAACACCATTTCGTGTGCAGTAGCACGCAATTGTTCATTTATTGAGCATTTCTGTCAAAATGAAATTGCTATACGGCCCCGCTGAGGAAATAAATACACACAGGGTGTCCACCAATAGGGAAAACCGGGAATTCTCAGAAATTTTGAAAAGCATGAATATACTCAGGGAAAACTCATGGGATTTGCGCTTCTATCAGGGAAAGATAGCTGTAATTTTAGTGAAAGGGAACGAAAATCCCGGTAATGCTTGCTCGAGTAGCAGAGAGGGATCGTAACGAATCGTCTTTGACGCCGTGTCGTCGGCTGGAGAAGTTGCCAGTGTACAGTCAACGACCTACTTTCCGGATGCCCGATAATTCGGACGGCTTAACGGCACCACCACGTACCCCATAGAGCCTAGGTATAAGAACGTCTTTAATTTCGGATGCAAGAACCCTTCGCCGTCCGATTTTCCGGACTTTTCTGCCGTGAGCGCAGGTCCGAAACGGCATCAATAAAGCCACCACCGCCGTCATTTTGATTACCTCGCCGCCTCGAACCGACGCTCTAGCTCTAGGCCTAGCTGCTTCGACGTTTGCTATTAAGCTTCTTGCCGTTCGGTGCCGTGTTTTTCATTGAAAGAATTAGCCGCTGTCAGCAACGGCACCGTCTTCGCCTCTGACTTAGAAAGCATGGCGCGTTGCATAATGCCAGTTCCCGAAACGCATGTTCGCCTCATCACAGAATTGTTACGCGGTGAAGCATATAAAAAGTATTGCGGTGAAGCTTAGCAAGCGTGGGTAGGGGCAATTGCCGTGGGACACAGTATGTATTCGTTAATTATACACGCATACAACCGCCGTCTCCCGTAACAGTACGAGCACCCAGATGCCTAATAAGTGTACTGGCAGACCTTCAAAGCCTTTTCGGACGTGCCTTGGCCATTTGAGCTCTTAAGGGCAGTAAAAGACATGCATTCATTTTTTCAGACGTTTTCGCGGCCCCTAGAGAGTCCGAAAAATCAGACGTTGATTGTACAACTGACCAAGAAGATGCTTCAAATAATCCATGGGGCGAACGCACGGTGGAAGGAGGACGAGAACAGAAAGGACCTACGCATTGAAAAATGAACGGGAAAGGAAGCTTCTTTCAAAGAGCAGGAGCTCAAAAAACAGTGTGTTGGCTGACGCCGAGATGCAGGTGCCCCTCATCTAAACCAAAATAAACTATTTATAGCAGTGAAACGCAATACTGAGGTGTTGTTTGCGGGCTGAGAGTATGTCAGGAAAGTTGAGGTTACCAGCTGTTGAGAGAGAATCTCCCTTGTGACGAAGTTCGGGTCTCACACCAATGAGCTAGCTGTCAGTTGATAGAAATAGCTCATCTTCGAAAATATTTGCTTTTATATGCGCCTCCTTTTTGTTCGTATTTGGGAATATTCGACGACGCTGCGTAGAATACGACTGCCTCTAACTTTTCAATACAAACGTATCCATTTACTGCAGTCAACAAAAAGTTAATTATTAAATTTTAGTTCATTGGGCTGCTGACAGCGATAATTATCATCTCACTTTGTGTCCCCCTGGCCACATAACTTACTTGAACAGGTGGTCTTCGCGTGCCACCCATTGCCTAATTTTAAGAAAAGCATAAAGCTTAATTTTGAACACCCGGTATAAAGCTTTCCCATTATTATGCTCCGGACAGGCCGCCATCCGGACAGGCCGCCATTGGAATATGAACCTGGCAACGTTTAACGCTAGAACGTTATCTAGTGAGGCGAGTCTAGCAGTGCTATTGGAAGAATTAGAGGGCAGTAAATGGGATATAATAGGGCTCAGTGAAGTTAGGACGCCAAAAGAAGCATATACAGTGCTCAGAAGCGGGCACGTCCTGTGCTACCGGGGCTTAGCGGAGAGACGAGAACTAGGAGTCGGATTCCTGATTAATAAGAATATAGCTGGTAACATACAGGAATTCTATAGCATTAACGAGAGGGTGGCATGTCTTGTTCTGAAACTTAATAAGAGGTACAAAATGAAGGTTGTACAGGTCTACGCTCCTACATCGAGTCATGATGACCAGGAAGCCGAAAGCTTCTATGAAGACGTGGAATCGGCGATGGGTAGAGTGAAAACAAAATATACTATACTGATGGGCGATTTCAATGCCAAGGTAGGCAAGAAGCAGGCTGGAGACAAGGCAGTGGGGGAATACGGCATAGGCACTAGGAATAGCAGGGGAGAGTTATTAGTAGAGTTTGCGGAACAGAATAATATGCGGATAATGAATACCTTCTTCCGCAAGCGGGATAGCCGAAAGTGGACGTGGAGGAGCCCGAACGGCGAGACTAGAAATGAAATAGACTTCATACTCTGCGCTAACCCTGGCATCATACAAGATGTGGACGTGCTCGGTAAGGTGCGCTGCAGTGACCACAGGATGGTAAGAACTCGAATTAGCCTAGACTTGAGGAGGGAACGGAAGAAATTGTTACATAAGAAGCCGATCAATGAGTTAGCGGTAAGAGGGAAAATAGAGGAATTCCAGATCAAGCTACAGAACAGGTATTCGGCTTTAACTCAGGAAGAGGACCTTAGTGTTGAAGCAATGAACGACAATCTTGTGGGCATCATTAAGGAGTGTGCAATAGAAGTCGGCGGTAACTCTGTTAGACAGGATACCAGTAAGCTATCGCAGGAGACGAAAGATCTTAACAAGAAACGCCAGTGTATGAAAGCCTCTAACCCTACAGCTAGAATAGAACTGGCAGAACTTTCGAAGTTAATCAACAAGCGTAAGACAGCTGACATAAGGAAGTATAATATGGATAGAATTGAATAAGCTCTCAGGAACGGAGGAAGCCTAAAAGCAGACAAGAAGAAACTAGGAATTGCCAAGAATCAGATGTATGCGTTAAGAGACAAAGCCGGCAATATCATTACTAATATGGATGAGATAGTTCA
Source organism: Dermacentor andersoni (assembly GCF_023375885.2). NCBI lineage: Eukaryota > Metazoa > Arthropoda > Arachnida > Ixodida > Ixodidae > Dermacentor > Dermacentor andersoni. The sequence goes on from NC_092814.1 coordinate 70,478,423, forward strand.
AGTGGCTGAGGAGTTTTATAGAGATTTGTACAGTACGAGTGGAACCCACGATGATAATGGAAGAGAGAATAGTCTAGAGGAATTCGAAATCCCACAAGTAACGCCGGAAGAAGTAAGGAAAGCCTTGGGAGCTATGCAAAGGGGGAAGGCAGCTGGGGAGGATCAGGTAACAGCAGATTTGTTGGAGGATGGTGGGCAGATTGTTCTAGAAAAACTGGCCACCCTTTATACACAATGCCTCATGACCTCGAGCGTACCGGAATCTTGGAAGAACGCTAACATAATCCTAATCCATAAGAAAGGGGACGCCAAAGACTTGAAAAATTATAGACCGATCAGCTTACTGTCCGTTGCCTACAAAGTATTTACTAAGGTAATTGCAAATAGAATCAGGAACACCTTAGACTTCCGTCAACCAAAGGACCAGGCAGGATTCCGTAAAGGCTACTCAACAATGGATCATATTCACACTATCAATCAGGTGATAGAGAAATGTGCGGAATATAACCAACCATTATATATAGCTTTCATTGATTATGAGAAAGCGTTTGATTCAGTCGAAACCTCAGCAGTCATGGAGGCATTGCGGAATCAGGGTGTAGACGAGCCGTACGTAAAAATACTGAAAGATATCTATAGCGGCTCCACAGCCACTGTAGTCCTCCATAAAGAAAGCAACAAAATCCCTATAAAGAAAGGCGTCAGGCAGGGAGATACGATCTCTCCAATGCTATTCACAGCATGTTTACAGGAGGTATTCAGAGACCTGGATTGGGAAGAATTGGGGATAAGAGTAAATGGAGAATACTTTAGTAACTTGCGCTTCGCTGATGATATTGTTACGTAGGAAGACGCAGACGAAAAGCTATGTACAAATATATTTACAAGGAAAATACGCTGCGCTTGGCCAAGAGGCAACAGCCCGCGCTAGCTTCTAATCGTCGTCGTCGTCTTCACACTGCTGGCCTTTCGTGATCGCGCATATTGTGCCGTAGCACTACCCCCGGCTGCAAAAGCGCCGTCCCGGAGCGACTAAAGATCGGACTCGGAAGCAGTGTAGTAGGCCTTGAGCCTACTGACGTGTACGACATCACTAGATGCCACAGGAGAGGACGAGGTTGAGGCCACAGGAGCAATTTCGTAAGTCACAGGCGTCACCTGGCGCAGCACGCGGTAGGGCCCTGTGTATCGCGAAAGGAGCTTCTCTGAAAGTCCGACGTGACGAGAGGGCGACCACAGGAGCACGAGCGCACCAGGTGAAAACTGTACGTCACGATGGCGGGCGTTGTACTGACACTGCTGAGTGGTCTGTGAGGCCGTCAGTCGAGCACGGGCAAGCTGGCGTGCATGGTCAGCGAGGGCGATGGCGTCGCGCGCATACTCGCTTGTTGAGACCGCAGCAGGAGGAAGTGCCGTGTCTAGGGGCAAGGTAGGTTCGCGACCGTACAGTAGATAAAAGGGAGAAAATCCGGCGGTGTCGTGCCGGGAAGAATTGTACGCAAATGTTACGTAAGGAAGGGCAATGTCCCAGTCGTGGTGGTCCTTGGAAACGTACTTGGCCAGCATATCGGTAAGAGTACGGTTTAACCGCTCTGTCAGGCCATTGGTTTGAGGATGGTATGAAGTAGTCAGTTTGTGTTGAATGGAGCAGGAACGCACAATGTCAGCGATAACTTTCGAGAGGAAGTTTCGACCACGGTCAGTAAGCAGCTGTCGCGGGGCGCCATGAAGCAAGATAATGTCACGCAAGAGAAAGTCCGCGACGTCAGTGGCGCAGCTGGTAGGGAGAGCCCGAGTGATAGCGTATCGGGTGGCGTAATCAGTCGCGACGGCTACCCATTTGTTCCCAGAAGATGACGTGGGAAAGGGACCGAGCAGGTCTAATCCAACACGAAAGAACGGTTCCACAGGGACGGTGATCGGCTGGAGATGACCGGCAGGTAGCACCTGAGGTGTCTTCCGACGCTGGCAGGGATCACAGGCAGCAACATAGCGTCGAACGGAGCGAGCGAGACCAGGCCAATAGAAGCGGCGGCGGACGCGGTCGTACGTGCGGGTTACCCCAAGATGTCCTGAAGTGGGTGCGTCATGCATCTCAAAGAGCACAGTCTGTCGTAGCTGTTTTGGCACGACAAGAAGAAGGTCAGAGCCGTCAGGGAGGAAGTTCCTTCGATACAGAATGCCACCCTGGAGGACATATCGGCGAACGGATGCGTCGGTAGGTGTAGAGCGCAGACGCTCGATAAGTGCTCGCAGCGATAGGTCTCGGTACTGCTCATCGGCGATGTTACCGAAGGCAGAGACAGAGAAAATGCCGTTGGCGCTACTACTGTCGGCGTCGTCAGGCTCGTCGACCGGGTAGCGAGACAGGCAGTCAGCGTCCTTGTGCAGTCGGCCAGATTTATAGGTGACAGTATACGAATATTCTTGGAGGCGTAAGGCCCAGCGACCAAGTCTTCCTGTAGGATCTTTCAGTGAGCATAACCAGCAAAGCGCGTGATGGTCTGTGACAACGGAAAAGGATCGGCCATATAAGTATGGGCGGAATTTCGCAACCGCCCAAACTAGGGCCAGACACTCACGCTCAGTGATGGAATAGTTGCGCTCCGCGGGTGAGAGGAGCCTGCTGGCGTAAGCGATAACACGGTCGTGGCCACGCTGGCGTTGTGCCAGTACTGCTCCAATTCCGTGACCGCTGGCATCAGTACGGACTTCGGTAGGCGCAGAAGGATCGAAATGGGCCAAAACGGGAGGCGTTGTGAGAATGTCGATTAGATGAGAGAATGCAGAGGCCTCGTTATCGCCCCACTGGAAAGGAGCGTCTTTTTTCAAAAGGTCGGTTAGTGGTCGTGCTATGGCGGCGAAATTTCTCACGAAACGGCGGAAGTACGAACAAAGGCCGATGAAGCTGCGCACATCCTTGACACACTTCGGAACAGGGAAGTGCGTAACAGCATGGATCTTGCCTGGGTCCGGTTGCACTCCGTTCGCGTCAACGAGATGTCCAAGGACGGTAATCTGGCGACGGCCGAATTGGCACTTCGATGCGTTGAGTTGCAGACCGGCTCGCCGAAAAACGTCCAGGACTGCTGAGAGGCGCTCGAGGTGCGTAGCGAACGTTGGGGAGAATACGATAACGTCGTCCAAGTAGCACAGGCACGTGGACCATTTGAAACCGTGAAGAAGGGAGTCCATCATGCGTTCAAAAGTGGCAGGGGCGTTACATAGACCAAACGGCATCACTTTGAATTGATAAAGACCGTCGGGTGTGACAAAAGCAGTCTTCTCGCGGTCGAGATCGTCCACGGCAATCTGCCAGTAGCCGGAGCGAAGGTCAATAGAAGAGAAATAGCGAGCACCGTGGAGGCAGTCAAGGGCGTCATCAATCCGAGGTAGGGGATACACGTCCTTTTTGGTAACCCTGTTAAGGTGCCGATAATCCACGCAAAAGCGCCATGAGCCATCCTTCTTTTTGACCAGTACTACAGGTGACGCCCATGGACTATATGATGGTTCAATAATGTTCTTGGCAAGCATTTTGCGAACTTCTGCGTGAATAACTTGACGCTCAGCTGGTGACACTCGATACGGGCGGCGATGAATAGGAGGGGCATCGCCGGTATTAATGCGATGTTTGACAGCTGTAGTTTGGGCTAAAGGGCGATCGTTAAAGTCAAAAATATCGTGGTAGGAAAACAGAACGCGGTAGAGTTCACGAGCGTGCTCGGAGGGCAAGTCGGGGGCAATCATTTTCCGTAAGTCAGCGATGGTACAATTTGCCGACTGCGATGGTAGAGGAGTATCGGATGAAGTGTCGTCTACTGCAATGGATGCTACTGAGTGATCCTCGAATGAACAAAGCTGGGCCAAAGACATCCCACGTGGCAGCACTTGTGTCGTCAAGCCAAAGTTGACCACTGGCAGGTAGACGCAATTCGCCGTAATAGATAAAACTGTATGGGGTACTGTGATCCCATGTGTAAGGAGGACGTCTTGCATAGGAGCCGCGATGTAGTGACCGTCGGGGACTGGTGGGGATGACACTAGGTCAACGTAGGTCAGTGCCGAAGGTGGCAAGCGAACGAAGTCGGCGGAACTGAGGCGACTGGGGTGTGGTTCAGCAGGATCCAGAACAGGCAGGTCAAGGCGGAGAGTACTGGCGGAACAATCGATGAGAGCAGAATGTGCGGAAAGGAAGTCTAAGCCGAGGATGATGTCGTGGGGACAGTGGGCGATGACTGTGAATAGCACGATTGTTGAGCGATCGGCGAAGGAGACGCGGGCGGTACACATACCAATTACGGGGGCTGTTCCGCCATCGGCGACACGGACAACAGGCGTCGTGGCGGGCGTGATAATTTTCTTGAGCCGGTTACGAAGGTCAGCGCTCATTACGGACAAATGCGCCCCAGTGTCTATGAGAGCAGACACAGAAACACCGTCGACTTGCACGTCAAGAAGGTTCAGATGAGTGGGCAAAGTCAGTAGAGGATTTGGCGGCGTAGGGAGCAATGCAGCGTCACCTCGAGGCGCTGCATCGTCTAGTTTTCCGGCTGGGAGCGGCGTCCGAAGGGAGTCGGCGAATAGGAGCGACGGGGCTGGGGAGAGCGAGATTGTCGTCGTTGGGGCGAAGGCGAACGAGAATAGGGGCGGTTCGTTGCAGGAGAATCAGTGGCGGCATTATCGGAGCGTGCGGCATAGGGACGAGAAGGGCCACCTGAGGGGCGAGAGTAGGCAGTATAAGTAGGCCGGCTCGGGGAACTCCAGCGACTACGACAGTGCCGAGAAATGTGCCCGATTCGATGGCAGTGGAAACAAATAGGCTTGTCGTCAGCAGTGCGCCATTCAGATGGGTTGCGGAAACGTGGTGGGTAAGAAGATGCGGGACGGGGTGAAATCGAAGAAGCCGGGCGGGTATTAGGGCGATGGGCCGAGCAGATGGTGTGAAGACCCATGTTTTCAAACTCCTGGCGGACAACTGCCTGGATCAGTGAGACCGTGACTGCAGATGTGTTGGTGGGACTGGAGTCGAAGGCAGCCGGATAGGCGGCCTCGATCTCACGCCGGATGATCCTGGTAACATCGGCAGTGTTGTTGGGACGAGGAGCGTCGGCACAGGAAGATGTCGCTGGGGTGTTGGGCAGACGGGCAAACTGCTGGTCAATACGTCGGCTTTTGGCGAGTTCCAGGCGGCGGCACTCTCTTATAACAGCATCCACCGTCGCTACGTTGTTGCAAACGAGCAAGTTGAAGGCGTCATCGGCAATGCCTTTGAGGATGTGGGAAACCTTGTCTGACTCAGTCATGTGGGTGTCAACTTTGCGGCACAGAGCCAAGACGTCCTGAATGTACGTGACATAGGGCTCTGTTGACGTCTGCACACGGCCGGAAAGCGCCTTCTGCGCGGCAAGTTGTTGACCGTAGGGGTTGCCGAACAAGTCTCGAAGCTGTGTCTTAAGTGAATCCCAACTGGTGAGCTCATCTTCGTGCGTGCGATACCAAACTCGAGGTGTGCCACCGAGGTAAAAGACTACGTTGGCGAGCATAATAGTAGGGTCCCACCGGTTATTGCGGCTGACGTGTTCATACAGGCTGATCCAGTCATCGACGTCTTCCCCATCTTGGCCCGAGAATACGCCAGGATCACGGGGAGCGGGGAGAGTGATGTAGGTCGTCGAAGTGGCAGCAGGTGTCGGAGCCGGCGGAGTCGGGTTGTCGTCGCCGGGAGCCATGAAGGAAGGCTCGACGTACCGTCCACTGCGAAGCTCCGTGACGAGGTACAGGGAACGTCCACCTCCACCAGATATGTTACGTAGGAAGACGCAGACGAAAAGCTATGTACAAATATATTTACAAGGAAAATACGCTGCGCTTGGCCAAGAGGCAACAGCCCGCGCTAGCTTCTAATCGTCGTCGTCGTCTTCACACTGCTGGCCTTTCGTGATCGCGCATATTGTGCCGTAGCAATATTGCCTTGCTTAGTAACTCAGGGGACCAACTGCAATGCATGCTCACTGACCTGGAGAGCCAGAGCAGAAGGGTGGGACTAAAAATTAATCTGCAGAAAACTAAAGTAATGTTTAACAGTCTCGGAAGGGAACAGCAGTTTACGATAGGTAGCGAGGCACTGGAAGTGGTAAGGGAATACATCTACTTAGGACAGGTAGTGACTGCTGATCCGGATCATGAGAGTGAAATAATCAGAAGAATAAGAATGGGCTGGGGTGCGTTTGGCAGGCATTCTGAGATCATGAACAGCAGGTTGCCATTATCTCTCAAGAGAAAAGTTTATAACAGCTGTGTCTTACCAGTACTCACGTACGGGGCAGAAACCTGGAGGCTTACGAAAAGGGTTCTACTTAAATTGAGGACGACGCAACGAGCTATGGAAAGAAGAATGATAGGTGTAACATTAAGGGATAAGAAAAGAGCAGATTGGGTGAGGGAACAAGCGCGCGTTAATGACATCTTAGTTGAAATCAAGAAAAAGAAATGGGCATGGGCAGGACATGTAATGAGGAGGGAAGATAACCGATGGTCATTAAGGGTTACGGACTGGATTCCGAGGGAAGGGAAGCGTAGCAGGGGGCGACAGAAAGTTAGGTGGGCAGATGAGATTAGGAAGTTTGGAGGGTCAACATGGCCACAATTAGTACATGACCGGGGCAGTTGGAGAAGTATGGGAGAGGCCTTTGCCCTGCAGTGGGCGTAACCAAGCTGATGATGATGATGATGATGATGATGATGATGATTATGCTACCTGCCGTGGTTGCTCAGTGGCTATGGTGTTGGGCTGCTGAGCACGAGGTCGCGGGATCGAATCCCGGCCACGGCGGCCGCATTTCGATGGGGGCGAAATGCGAAAACACCCGTGTACTTAGATTTAGGTGCACGTTAAAGAACCCCAGGTGGTCGAAATTTCCGGAGTCCTCCACTACGGCGTGCCTCATAATCAGAAAGTGGTTTTGGCTCGTAAAACCCCATAATTTTTTTTATTATTATGCTTATAATTTGATCTCATGCCCGCGTATACGTTCGACGACGCTTGCAATTAAAACTGCAATGTAATAGCCTTACGTTATAGCGCCGCAGGTGCGCATATGTCCGACGATGGTTGGTATCTCTCAAGTCGTTGGGAAAAGCATATGCTGCTTGTTCAGATTTCCCGTATGTGCGTTGAAGACTGAGCAGCGCTTTTGTAACAGTATTGCGGGTTTTGGTACGTTTCGCCATCACGAGTACGTGTGCCACGCTTACTGATCGACGCTCATCAAACTACGCTGTGTAGAACAATCAGTGGTCTCTGGTGAGCTGCTTGGCGTGACGTCTCGCCGGCGCAGTCTTGTGCTGAACTTTGATCAGATATTAATTGATGCGTGCGGCCGCGGCATTCAACAACGCGGCATGCAGCTCGGATCGCTCCTCCCAAGCTTGCAGCAGGTGCTTTTGAGAACTGAATGACTGTCAAACTGAATTATAACTCGCGCTCCGTTGCACACCACGAAGCACTCGTGTCGTCAGTGATCCTTCCGCTTTCTCCAGACTTGAGCGCGTAGCGCAAACGCTCGCAGTCTGTGACTCTGACCTTGCGCGCGTGGTGTGTTCTCGTCCGCGAATCAAGCGTTCGTGTAGGTCGCATAATGGCCGCTGCTTCTCGGCAGTGTCACAACGCCAGCCTGCGAAAAAAAAAAAAAACCCGCGGTGTTGGAAGTTAGGCCCAGGATGCTGTTTGAGTGGACGGCATGTTGAGTTGGATAGTCGGTCTCATTTGTTAACTATAATAACTTCCGTGGTCACCGCCTGTTAGTCGAATTGGCGTCCTCTCGGAGGCACGTCTTCGCATAATGTGGGTGGTGAGCAGTGAAGTCATCTCTAACGAGTACTCTTTCCCAGTGAAAGCGGATTAGCGGATATCGAAGATACGTGATGCCAGTTCTAATGCAGAGGCTGGTTTCGGCTTGGATGTACCCAACGGCAACACTGCTTCTCTTTCCCAGACGCCAGTTCCTTGACCGTAACCGTCTCAGGGCGTCGTCTACGTACTTGTGTGGCCATATACCTTTTTAATTGTCCAGTCGCTGCTTGGGCAGAGCTCCTCACTGTTAGCGCGAAGGTTATACCGAAACGTTCTGCTCGCGCAGGTTGAGCGGCCTCAGCCTGCCCCATTACTTAATACGCGGAGACCGTAGCGTCGAGAAAGTGAACACTGATGTTTGGTTTCTACCCGTTGGGCATGCCGCTAGTATTGTGGCTCCTTACGAATTCACGCAATGTGCTTCTTCTATAGTGATTCGACATTATCAGCTTGTGTAGTTCTCCCGACGTTTCGTAACATCACTTTGCTTGGTTGCTGGTTTATTGATTCCGAGAGGATAGTATCCTGGCAGTCGCAGTTCCATCAGTTGGTGGAATTGAATACCATGTTGCCGGTCGTATATGTAATTATGGTGACACTGTTGGGAGACTCACGGCAGTTGCGCAAGCTCTGCTGCTGAACACAAGGTCGCTCTTTCGATTCCCGGCATCGGCGGTAGCATTTCTATAGAGTTCCAATGCCAAAACACTTGTGTATTTAGGTTTATGTGCCCGTTAAAAAATGCAACGCTGTCAAAATCAACCCGGAGCCCTTTACGGCGTCTCTCATAGCTCCAGTGTTGCGCTGAGATGTTCAACCCCATAAACCAGTCAACAAGTCTTGAGGGCGTCGTCAGGTGATGTGGTGAGGGATTTCAAGAAATCAAGGGCTGAATTCACATACCTTTTCGTTCGTATGTGCTGCAGTTTCCAATTGGCCGGCCGGCTTCTTTGCGATAATACGTCCGTGAACACAATTGGCCGGAATCTACCGTTACGAACATTTGTAGCGTAAGTACTTTTTGTAGCCGAATTCACAAAGCTTTTTTGTTCGTAAGGGCTTCGTAAAAAAGTTCGCAAACTAGCGTCATTCTGGAAATTATTCCAAGTGGACACACCTTGCAAATTCACCGGCTACAATTAGTAAATTGCAATATGTGCCATGAAATAATTAATTCAAAAGATAATTAGTGGACTTCTGATATTTGATTGAATATGTGTTTCGATTTATTGTGCACGTAATGTCCGCCTTTCAGAAATTTGAAGTTGCCTTTCAGCAATTTAAAAGATAGAGTAAAGGCAGCGGAAGAAGTGGATAAGTACCTGTACAGTACCCAGAGCAGGCACGCTACCTTCATTTGAAGTACTAATGAACAGGATACAGAGGCTCCTTCTATAACTAACGATGAAGTTAGAAGCGCCTTGCAAGACATGGCCCGGAGAAAAGCGGCTGGAGAAGATGGAATAACAGTCGATCTCATCAAATATGGAGGAGATATCATGCTTGAAATGCTTGCGGCGCTTTAAACGCAATGATGACGACTTCAAGTGTACCAGATAACTGGAAGAATGCCAACATTATATTGATACACAAGAAGGGAGAGGTCAAAGAATTGAAAAATTATAGGCCCATTCCCTTGCTTTCAGTATTGTATGAAATATTCACCAATTCCCAATAGAATAAGTGCAACGCTTCAGTCAACCAAGAGAGCAGCCTGGCTTCAGGAGGGGATATTTTATAGTCGATCACATCCTCGTCATCAATCACGTAATCGATAAATCTGCAGAGTACAATCAACCCCTCTGTATGGCTTTCATATGTTATGAAAAGGCATTTGATTCAGTAGGTATACCAGCAGTCATACATTCATTGCGTATTCAATGAATACAGGAGGCATACATGAATATCTTGGGAAATATCTACAAAGATTCCACAGCTACCTTGATTCTACACAAGAAAAGTAGAACGTTAGTTGTCAAGAAAGGGGTCAGGAAAGGAGACACAATCTCTCCAATGCTATTCACTGCATGCTTGGAAGAAGTATTCAAACTCTTAAACTGGTAAGGCTTAGGAGCGAGGATCAACGGCGGATATCTAAGCAACCTTCGGTTTGCAGATGACATTGTTTTGTTCAGCAACACAAGGGACGAATTACAACAAATGATTGAGGACCTTAACAGAGAAAGTGTAAGAGTGAGCTTTAAGATTATAATGCAGAAGACAAAGATAATGTCAAATAGCCTGGCAACGGAACAAGAGTTCAGGATCGCCAATCAGGCCCTACAGTCTGTGAAGGAGTATACTTACCTAGGTCAATTACTCACAAGTAGCCCTGGTCAAGAGAAGGAAATTTACAGAAGAATTAAACGTGAGTTGGAGTGCATACGGCAGCCATTGCCAGATCCTAACTGGGAGCTTACAACTATGATTGAAAAGAAATGTGTATAATGACTGCATTCTAGCGGGGCTAACATATGGAGCAAAAACTTGGAGGTTGATAAAGAAGCTCGAGAACAAGTTCAGGACCGCGCAAAGAGCGATGGAACGAAAAATATCAGGCGTAACATTATGATACAGGAAGAGAGCGGTGTGGATCAGAGAGCAAACAGCGATAGCTGATATTCTAATTAACATCAAGAGGAAAAAAATTGGAAGCGCAGTCGAGAGAGAGAGAGAGAGAGATAAGAATACAGGAAGGCAGGGATGTTAACCAGTCAATAGTCTGGTTGGCTACCCTACACTGGGGGAAGGGAGAAGGGGAAGAGAAAGAAGGGAGAGAGAAGGTGTAGGTACGTGTACGGATAGCACTTCAGTTAAAGTCGCTCGAGCAAATCAGAAGTTCTGAGAAAACACAAAAGTGCCTTCACTGCCTTCTGAGCCGATGATCGGTCGGGACGGTGCTCTAATATTGTCTGTTCACTCAGAGGACGATCGTCTAGTTTCCTCAATGTGTCGGACAAATACTGTCTTTGTGCTTGAAATTGAGGACAATGGCACAATATGTGGTCAATGTTCTCCTCGCATGCGCAAACATCACATGCAGGACTATCAGCCATTCCAATTAGTGCTGAGTAGGCATTTGTGAAGGCCACTCCAAGCCATAACCGACACAGAAGAGACGCTTCACGCCGGTGCACACCGGCTGGAGGTCTGAGTTGAAGTGACGGGTTTAGTCGGTGCAGTCTTGTGCGCCTTGTATGTACGGTATTCCACTCTGCTAAGGAGATAGTGCTTGCCAGAATGCCAAGTTGTCTCGCGGCGTCGGTCCTTGAGAGCGGAATGGGGACGCAGCGGTCTTCTTGGTTTGACGTCCGAATGGCCTTTTTCTCTTAAGTGATGGACAAGTTCCGCGATTTCACACGTGAGCTGATCGTGAGTTCCATGTCGGAGAAATGAATGCACACATTGCAAGGCCGGCCTTGAATCGCAGAAGACTGCCCATTTTCTAGGACTTTCAGTATTTATCACTTGAAGCGCGTCGCGGAGAGCCGCGAGCTCTGCAGCTGTAGACGTAGTGACATGGGAAGTCCTGAACCACTTGGTTATTCCCATTGCTGGTATAACTACAGCGCCGCCGGAACTGGTTGATGTAGTTGATTCATCAGTGTAGACGTGTGTGCAGTCGCTGTATTTCTCGTACAAGAGAAGCAAAGTTAGTTGCTTGAGCGCTGATGATGGCAAGTCCGACTTTTTCTGAAGTCCTGGGACTGTAAGGTTCACTTGAGTACGGCGCATGCACCATGGAGGAATAGAAGGCCTTGCCGCAGGTGTGTAACCTGACCTGAAAGAGGCACGGTGCGCGAAGACAGTCGCACTGAATGTCGTGTGGGGCCTATCTACTGGGAGACTTGCTAGGTGGTGGGTAGGGGTCCGGGCGAAGTGTCTTATGTGCACACGAGCGCAGTCGAGGATGGCAGAAAACGAGGTGGGGTGATGAAATTAGGAAATTTGCAGACGGAAGTTGGAATCGATTGGTGCAGGAACAGGGTAATTGGAGATCACTGGGAGACGCCTTCGCCCTGCAGTGGACATAAATGGGATGATGATGATGATGATGATGATGATGATGATGATGATGATGATTGTCCGCCTCTCCGAATAATGCAGCTCAAGGGTTAGAATTATGTTAACTGTAACAGGCTATTTTTAAACATTCTACGAAACATAAAAATTAACATCCTGTACATGTCGACGAGACGCCGGCTTCGACGAGTAGTTGGTCAGTACCTACTTTTTTTTTCTTTTCTTGAAAACTGCACCGTATTGACGAAGTTCACACCTTGTGCGTTGGAAAACGGACTCCGTTGCGTTCGCCTAAAGTCTTGCTGCAAAGCGCAAACAAGAATATCAAGCTTACGTTCACGGGTTCTTGCAAGTGAAGGAGTCGGTCGCGGATCTGGACGCCGCGTGACCGCTCCGCTGGGTTCCCAAGCGGCTTCTCCCACAGCTATAAAGAAACACAAGCTGTTAAGGCTGTCAACTGTTGTTACAAAGGAAGGGGTTTTGGCGACCTTAAACAGCGTCTGCTTGGAGCTCGAACCAGGTTGACCAACAGAGAGGATTTGGCAGGAAAGACCAGGTGATGCAAAACCATAATACAAGTATAATACATAATTACGGGTGATAAGTGAGCTCCAAGACAAAAAGTACAGAAACATTTGGCGTGCGTGCTCCTGCACGCAAGGGCAGAGAAGATTAGTGTCTGTGGCATATCACTGGCCATCTTATCCCCTACAGCATCCGGGTGACCTCATTCTCTCTTGCTCCTCAGTAGAGAGTCTTGTCAGCACACTGGTCAACTCACACCCTGGAATACGGAGAGAAACCACTCCCTGGCGTAGAAGTGGAGAACGGAGGACAAAGGAGAGTAGTATTTGCACTGGTGCATAATCCCATCGAGCACACCGGATGGAGAAGTCTTTTCAGGTTGACGAGCGTGATGACTATAGGCACGTCGTGTCTCAGGCACTTGGCATCCGTTCATCGTCGCACACATTGAACCGTAACAGACTGCCGCACCACTGAAGGAGATCCCGATGAGCAGGGGACGACATCCGCTGGCCAGAGGAAAGACGCAGGTCGGTGCATGTAGTCGTTGTCGGTTGTCGCACAGCTCTCTGGAGCACGAAAGCCTGTGGGCGTTTCCCCAGGTCGTTCAAGGTCCCAGTCCGTGTCTAGATGCCTCCGAAATGTATGCAATAGTTTCTCAATGATAGCACGCGCCGGCAGAACTACAGCGAGACTCAGCCGCGCAAGTCAACAAGCACGATACAAATTCTCGCTGAGCTCCGCCAGGCTTATTTCCCACTCAAAAGTGACAGTTTTACAGAAATTACAGCAGCACTAAATACACACATGAACTTGTTATACGCTTCACAAAGCATGACTCAACCTAACTGCGAAAACCAGAATGAGATCCTTCCCATCCTACGCCAGGAAAACAGAAAACACAAGTTTTGGCAAACGTTTGAGGCTGATTCTCGATCTAGGTGCTTCGATTCAAGCCATCGACATTGTCATTGAGAGTGCCCTTTTTATAGCGTATCTCAAAAGACTATTGCTGCAAGGCGAGAGTCCAACGCAGGAGACGGACATTTTTGAAAAAGGTTGTCTGCAACAATTTTTGGAAGGACAATGATCTGTTTCGCTGAACAGCCTCGAGCCCACATGATAGCAAGGCAATCTTTGAACAGGCCATGCGAGACGTGCGCATTATTTCTCAGTAGCGTTGTACGCCTGTTGCCGACTAGTGAGCTTCCGACTAGCGTAAACGACGGGGTGTTCCTCGGCGTTCTCTTCCTTTTGGCATAGTACAACGCCCATGCCTCGCTCGCTCGCATCGCGTTGAGCCACAAATCCCCTCGTGTATTCCGGCGATCTTAGCACGGGCTGACTCGTCAGCGCGCTCTTCAGGGCATTGAAAGAGGATTCCTTTTTTTCGTCCTATGCAGAGGACACTTTGTCGCTCAGTTTTTCGAAGAGCATTAGTTAGAGTGCTAGCTATAGTTCAGAATACCTATAGGGGTGCACCGCTGATAGTACACGGCGATCCCTAAGAAAGATCGCATGTCGGTCTTTGTGCGCGGCTGCGGAAAATCTCGCATCGCAGCCACCTTTAGATCAGAGCGACGGCGATGGCCCTGGCCGATTACGTGAACGAGATAGACCACTTCCGCATGCGCCACTTGGCATTTTGGTGCCTTGACGGTCAAGCCTGCTTCACGCAAGCGGGCCAACACTGCTCTCAGATGTTGCATATAATTCGACCAGGATGCAGAATATATAGCCACATCATCTAAGTAAGACAAGGCGAACTTTTCCTGTCCTCGCAACACTTTGTCCATCAGGCTTGAAAAACAGTACGATGCATTTTTCAAACCGAAGCTTAAAATCTTAGGGGTGAACGTTCCAAACGGAGATATGAAGGCGCAATATCTGCTAGCCCGCTATGGGAGCAGAACCTGCCAGTTGCCCCGAACTAAATCCAGGGTAGAAATCAATCGGGCGTTACTAACTTTCTCGATGCGCGCTTCGATGTTTGGTATAGGAAAAATCTGATCTTTAGTGATTGCGTTTAGCCTGCGATAATCTACGCAAGGACGCAGATCCTTGCCCGGTACTTCAACTAAGGTCAAAGGCAAGGTATAATCGCTCTCGCAACGCTAGATCACACATAGAGTCAAAAGTGCAGGATTTCCTGCAATTCCGTAATTTGTTCAGCCTCCAGCTGCGCTTTAGAGACTAGTTCCTTAAATAGTTGTTCCCTATCCTCTCCTTTATTGAGTATCAGAAGACCCGAATGGATGGATGGATGAATAACTTTCTTGAGGTCCATCAGTGCGCGCGATTAGTGCGCAGCGGGCCACTCCCACGTCGGGACAGAGAGGCCATGCCCCTCCGCCGCGTCGCGGGCCCGATGGACAGCCCAGATCTGTGATTAAAGGTCCGAGCTGCGTAGAGGTCGGTCCCAGTCTTCCTTGGTGGTCCTGGCCCCCGGCGGCAGGGGACAACCCCAGAGCATGTGAGCAAGGCTAGCTATATTCTGACAGTAGCGACACGCATTGTGAGGGTGCGCGTCCAGAAAGATTTTGTGCAGGAAGGCCGGGCATGGGTAGGTGCCCGTCTGAAGCTGCCTGCACGTGACTTCTTGTGCTTTATTGAGTGCTTTGTGCGGTAGCGGCATGGTTCTCTTGAGTAACTTATAATGCAGGGTGAGATTGTTGTAAGTGAAGAGCGGGTCGCGTTCGCTCTCCCATCCTGCCGAGAGGGATTCCGGGCTCGCACGGTGAGTTAGGCCTCGTGCGGCCTCGTGTGCCATCTCGTTGAGGTTAGGGAGCGGCCCCTCGAATGGTCCCATGTGTGCCGGGAACCAATTCATGTAGTGTGAGGTGAAGTGATGAGTACGAAGTATTCTGCCGACGGTTGGGGATATGCTCCCTGTTCCGAAGGACAGAATTGCCCTCTTGGAGTCGCAGTATATCAAGCTTTTGTCGTCTTCTAGGAGTGCAAGGCTGATGGCCGCCTGCTCGGCCACCTCAGGACTATCAGTGCGGACCATGCACGCGTTGATGACCGTGCCATCTTTGTTCACCACCGCTGCTACATAGGCTCGTCTGCCAGGATATTTGGCTGCGTCCGTAAAGCAGCATGCTTTCCCGGTGGCGGCTGCCTGTCGGAGGAGTGCTTTGGCTCGAGCAAGTCTTCTGTAATGTTGTGCTCTGGGTTCATATTCCTGGGCAGAGGGGCCGCCCTGATCTTTTTCCTCTGGTCGGGTGTTAGCCCGTGGCTGCTACATTCGATCTCCCGAGGCGCGATGCCGATTTCTCGTAGGATCCACCTGCCCGCAGGTGTGCCGGACAGCCTGGTGATCTGTGCCCGTTCCTGTGCCTCCGCAATCTCGCTCAGCGTGTTGTACATGCCTAATGCGTCCAGTGCCTCCGTGCTCGTGTGCATGGACAGACCCATGGCTCTCTTGGCGACCTTACGCAGGAGCGTGTCAAGCTTGTCTTTCTCCACTTTGGACCAATTGTTCATGGCCGTGATGTACACGAAGTGACTGATTACGAAGGCCTGTGCCAGTCTAAGCAGGTTGTCCTCCTTGAGCCCTTGATGCCGGTTTGCCACTCGTCTCAGTAGGCGTGTGGCGTTCTCCGCCTTCGTGGTGAGCTTAGCGACTGCTATGGTGTTCGAGCCGTTTGCCTCTATTGTCATGCCCAACATCTTGATGTGACCGACCACCGGAATCGTGTTGCCTTCAGCGGTGTACAGGCAGACGCATGGGTCGGCGGCTGTGTCCCATCCCTTCGGTTTGGGACCTCGTCTCTTGGGTCTATATAGCAGCAGCTCAGACTTGCTCGGCGAGCACCGCAGGCCTGTTGGTTTGAGGTACACCTCAGTGGTTCGGATCGTATTTTGTAAAGTGTGCTCGATTTGTCCTTCGCTCCCCTTTGCCACCCACAAGGTCGCGTCTTCTGCATAGATGGTATGTCGGAGGTTCTCGATTCGAGTCAGTTGCCTGGATAGTCCTATCATGGCCAGGTTGAAGAGGGTAGGGGCCGGATATCACCGAGCCCTGCAGGGTACCCCTGTCGCCCAGTACGACTGACTCCGACTGCAAGGACCCGACTCGTAGCGAGGCCTTCCTTCCCCTCAGGAAGTCACTGATGTAGTCATGGAGACGTTGACCAAGTCCGAGTGTTGAGATTTATTGTAGAATGGAGGAGTGCTGTATGTTATGAAAGGCCTTTTCTAGGTCTAGGCCTAGGATGGCCTTGACGCCTCTTGTTGTGTTGTCTAGTATCTGACTTTTGACCAGCTTCATGGCGTCTTGCGTCGCCAGCCCCTGACGAAAGCCAATGATGTTGTGAGGATATATCTCGTTCTCTTCAAGGTAAGGCTTCATATGGTTAAGCACTGCACGCTCCATGGTCTTTCCTACGCACGACGTAAGCGAGATTGGGTGCAGATTGTCCATGCTGAGAGGTTTGCCGGGTTTTGGTATTAAGACTATTTTGGCCGTCTTTTATTCTAGGGGAACTTTGCCTGAACGCCACATCTCATTAACTATCGCAGTGAGCTGTTCCGCGCCGCTCTCGTCCAGATTGTGGAGGACCTTGTTGGTGATGTTATCCGGCCCCGGTGCGGATCGGCTGTTGAGACCTCTGAGCGCTTGTATGATCTCTTCCGTGGTGAAGTCAGCATCAAGCTCCACCTTAGGCCGACCCGAGTATCGGGAGGTCGCGTCCTTGGTAGCTGCCGCATCCGCCACGGGGAGGTACGTGGCCGTCAGTCTTGCTACGAGCTCGTCCGGTGTTTTGGTCTTGCATGCCTCGTATAGCAGCTTGCTCATCGCGTCCTTCCGCGAGGTATTGGTGTTCGCGCCGTCCAAGAGGTGTTTCAGAAGGTTCCAAGAGCCGCCTCTGCGTACCTGCCCGTCAGTCATGTTGCAGATCTCGTCCCATTGCTGCCTAGCTAGGGTGGAGCAGCGCTGTTCGATGCTCCGGTTTAGCTCCGCATTCTTCTTCCGCAGCCGACAGCTCAGGCGTTGCCCTTTCCATTTTTGCAGTAACGATTGCTTGGCTTCTAGCATGTGGGCGAGTCTACTGTCCGCCTTCTCAGTTTCCAGGTCGGTGGTGACCGTTCGCGTTGCTGCCTCGAGATCCGTCTGGAGTTGCGTCATCCACCCGTGTAGGGATGCGTTCGCGTCCTCCGCGGACCTACCGGTGCTCAGCTCTCTGAACTTGTCCCTGTCCACTAGCTTGAATATCTTTTCCTCGGTCCTGTGCGAGCCTACCGTCATCGCTGTGATGTAGTGGTCACTGCCCAGACCCACCCTTTTGTTAGACCACGACGCTAGAGTAATGTTCTTGGTGAAGGCGAGGTCGCGCGTGGTGTCCCTGTTGGTGGAAGTTCCCCGTCTTGTTGGTTGTGTCGGGTCGGTTATGAGCTTGAGGCCTGCCTCGATGCTCTCTTCCCATGGATCATTGCCCTTAGGTGTACTCTGCACATATCCCCACGTCGGATGCGGGGCATTAAAAGCTCCCGCCACGAGAAGGGGGTTACTACCTGCCAGGTGCGTGGCCTTGGTTAGGAAAGCACGAAACCTCTGCCTGTGCTGTTTTGGGCTGCTGTATGCGTTGAGGATGAATGTTGACTTGCTACGTTGCCCTTTGCCTGCTATCTCTACCATCAGATATTCAATGTTATTAGACAGCATGTGAATGTCGTGCTGTAAGAAAGTGAGCTTGCTCCCTACCAGAATGGCTACCCCCCTACCACCGGAATGCTTGGCCAGGGTACGATAGCCCTGGATTTTAATGTGCTCGGTGAACGTCTCCTGTAGCAGGATCACGCTAGGTTTCAATTCGTGTGTTCTGAGGTACTGCTGTAGCGTGTGGGCTTTGCCTCCCAGTCCTCGACAGTTCCACTGCCATACTATGAAGTCGCTAGTGGGTTCTGCCATCATGAGGAGTTCTATGCATGCTGGCGTGACTGCCTGGCATTACAGTACGATTGCTTGGCTTCTAGCATGTGGGCGAGTCTACTGTCCGCCTTCTCAGTTTCCAGGTCAGTGGTGACCGTTCGCGTTGCGGCCTCGAGATCCGTCTGGATCTCGAGGCAGCAACTGGTACACTGGTCGCCATCCCGGAGAAGGTAGTCGCTCGGGGTCGTGGTGCAGAGGCCACCACATTGTCTGGGAACTCCTCAATCTTTATGCAGCGTTGGTTATATCTTTCTTCCATAGCCGCCATGTTGGTTTGGAGACGGTTTATGTTAGTGTGTAGGTTAGCTACATTTGCTTCCAGACGAGCGATATTGGACTGCATGCCGGCTACCGACTCCGTTAGCTGCTTGACACTGTCACTGAGCGCACTCAGCATCTCGCGGATCTCGGAGCGAGCGCGCCCGGCCGCCGTCGATTCTTGTTCGATATTCAGAGCCCTGCGTTTGGTGGGCCTCTCGCTATTGATATCATCATCTGCGTCGTTCCTAATCGGTCGTGGCTGGGATGTAGGCTCGACCGTCATCGTAGCCGTATTACCGCTCCTAAGTTCATCTACTTTTCTCATGAGGATTTGAATCACGGATCGCATATGCGCGTTTTCGATTTCTAGCTTACCCGGCCTGTCATTGCTCACATTCTCCGTTGTCGCGCGCCCGGTTACCTTGTTTGGGCCGGTTGCCTTCAAGCGGTCGGCCCATGCTGTGCCGGTTGTCGTCGGCCTGCCTCCTCGGTGGTGGTCCTCCAGGAACTGCACACGGCTCGTCCCGCTGCCTCTGGGTCCTGAAGTCGAGCGCCCCCTAGACTGGGAACGCCCTCTCGGCAGGGATCTGCTGCGAGATCTCCCTCGGGACCTGGAGCGCCCACTGGACCTGGAGCACCCCCTGGATATGGAGCGTCTCCAGTATGGTGGCTGGCTCTCGGCTCCAGTGTGCCCGACCCGCTGGTTCTCCGCCGTGGCGCGGTCTCGATGATCAGGGGACCTGGGGTTGGCGTGTGATGGCTCGGTGCCACTCAAGGCCGCCGCCTTGTCCCATCTTCTGCGTCGTACCACGTATGGTACCTGATATCTTTGCTTGCACTGGCAGTCCGCGGTTACATGCGCGCCTTCACACAGTTTGCATTTTGGCGTACAGAGATGTCCCTCCTCCGGTTGAAGGGCTCCACATTGTCGACATGCCTTGACTTCCGGCGTTGGGCATACATCCGCGCGATGCCCCAGCACGCCACATTGGTAACACGTATTCACTTGCTTGCGATATAGCGTACATCTACCAATTAAGGGTAGGACCATACTTGACAAAATTGGGCACCCTGAGTCCATCGAAGGCCACAATCACCGTGCCCGTGTCCTTGATGCGTTTAGCCTCGAGGGCTAGCGGGTACTTGCTGTTGATGATGCGGCGCTGCACCTCTGCGGGGCTATCTCCAATGGGGATGCCGCGGATAACGCCTTTGCACGTGTTGTGCGGTGCCGCTTCGTAGGCGCTGATCTCGTATTGGCCTCGAGCTCCACCACTGGAAAAGCTGGCGCCACTGTCGGCGTGACGTGATAGGAGGGATCACGTGGACATAGCGGCCGCGTCGGCTGCTTCGGTCGCGCCGAAGCGAGCTGAAAACGAGTTTAAATTCCCTCGTACGCTGCGGTCCTCATTTAGTGGCGAAATTTTCCCGCTTCGAGTGTCTCCTTTACAACGCTTGAAAGCACTACAATGGGTAGTGGCTGCCTTTGAAGGCGCGCAACATGGTAGGCTACTGCTCGGTGCCGCAGGGCCGGACGCACGTAACGGAGGCCGGTGTCAGCCTTATTCACACGTAGCCGCAGGACAAGAAGCTGCGTGAAGCTTGGCTGGCGAAACATAAAACCGGCAAACAGTCATCGGCTACAACTCGGGTATGCAGCAAGCACAGACGCGAGGAAGATTTCTGCTACGGCGCCCGGTCTGCAATGTTCTGAAAACGCGCACTGAGACGCTCGCCCGAGTCCGCTGCTCGACTAATGTCGTGACGGTTTGGTCTATGAACTTGTCGATGCTATAGATACTGGCAAGTTCAGTGGAGTGGAAAGGCAGCGGTAAGAAGCACATTTAAGGAAAGCATGGCATATGGTCATGTTTGTGTTATGAATTAATGCGCTAAATTACAAAAAAGGAGCAGCGGGAAATTGCACGCTGAGAACACCGATAAACATACAGTGCGACGCAACTCGAGAAATACTATTGAAAGGTCAAAGAATTTAGAAGAAATAAAAGATTGAATCGTCGCGACGGCACATCACAGTCCCCGTAGGCGTCGAAGTCTCTACAATGAAATTATTTTTGAACAGCTGTGATAGCGCCCACGCAACAATGGTTGCTTGTATACTGTCAAATGCTCATATTCTGCTGCCTAAATCTCATGGCACGGTGCGAAAACGCGCGCGCGGTGAAAACGAAACAGTGCGCGGACAAGCATGCAGACGCGCAGTCGGTCGCTCCGAATCTGCGCGATCGCTGCATTGAGGCTTCGTTCTATTACACTCCATTTAGTTATACAAACACTATAAGAACATATTTCACATAGTTTGCTCTCAGCGTTTACCTACCTTTCACGCAAGAAGCCGGTTCGGGAGACTCCATCGCGGCGACCGCGCGCAGTGGCGTTCACTGTACGTATTCGGTAAAGAGATAGCGTCTGTAAACGATTCTGTGCTTTCAGTTTGCCCAAGATTATTATTTAGACAGTAAAAAACTTCTCTCGTTTCGAAAGTACTTGCAGAAATGTCTGGGAGAGCTCGCGCATGGTGTTTTCAGTGAGCGCTGACAGCAAAACCTATGAGGAGCGCGCCACGTGATCCCTCATAATACGCCAGCGAGGCGCTTCCGATAGATGGCGACTCCGTAACTCCTCGCCGCCAATACCTTGCCATATAGCTCGATGACCTTCGTTCTCACGTACAGGGTAGCGTTCTCGCTCTTGGGTGTGCTGACCACGATGATGTTCTGTTGCCAATTGGGACAAATGGTGTCCTCTTCTGCTTCACTCTCTGCAATCCCAGCCGCACGTACTAGGGCACTGGCGATCACCGGGGTTCCCATCCTGGAGATGTTGAGCCCTCCTCTCGGTCTTACGATGACTTTGGCCTCTTCTTTAGGTAAGCGGGGCATTCGCCCTGCCTTGAGTAGCTTTCCCTTGAGTTGCGATGCACGGGCTCCACCATGCCGGGCACGTCTATGTTAGGCTGAGCACCAAGAGGTCCTTTAATGTTAGCGAGGGCAGTTTCACCGCGTTTTGCAGAGCGTTTAGAAGAGCCCCGGATGCTTTACCGGAATCTCTTGGGGAACATTTACCATCATGCATACAACTGCTTCCGGTTCCCTGTAGGGATTGAAGAAATTACTGTGATAAACCTGCTGTGTCTTCTGCTTTCCAGGCAGGCTTATAACTTTGTTCGTGTCAGACAGTTTATGAACCACGTTTGTGGGACCTTCCCACTGCATCCCGAGCTTGTTTTTTCTGCGATAGTCGCAGAATCCTTACTTTATTGTCAACTTCAAATCGCCGGGTCCTGCAGCTGTCCGGTCATGATACACCTTGGACCTATGTCAGGCTTAAGACATCGCTTCTTCTGACAACTTCTGCACCTTCCTTATACATTTTAGTAGCTGAAGGACGTACTCGACGACAACTGGGTCTTCCCCGCATCCTTCCCTTGATTAGCGAAGCATGTGCAATGACGATCGCAGCGAGCTGCTGTATATGACATATACTGGCGAAAAACCGGATGCTTCATGCGGCGCAGTCCTCAACGCAAACATGGGAGCAGGCAGGCACCGCTTCCGGTCTGTCCTCCTTTCGAAGCATGACGCCCTTTAGCGCGCGCTCCAGAATAGAGTGTAGCTTCGCTACGAAATCGGACTGCGGATGGTACACTGAGCTATGAATGATCCTTACCCCACATCATTGCAGAAAGGTCGTGGTTAGGGCACTAGTAAACACGGTGCCTTGGTCGGACTTTACTTCGGCGGGAAAACCAATACGCGTGAATATCGAGATGAGCGCCATTAACTATTTCCACCGAACTAAGTTCTTTAAGTGGAACCGTTTCAAGGAACTTAGTAGCGGGGCAAATCGCTGTCAGAACTAACGGTATCCGGAGGTTGTTACTGGAAGGTGGCCTACTGTGTCGACTACGAGCCGACGAAGGGGCTCAGTGATGATCCGCACTAGCTTCATCGGCGATCTTGCCTCTTCACGCGGCTTTCCCACGCGCTGACATGTCTCGCAATTTCTCACAAATTGGTATGCGTCGAGGAAACCAGCTGGCCAATCATACTCCTGTAATAGTCGATTCTTAGTTTTCTTGACACCTCAGTGACTATAGGCCAAGAGCTTCCGTGCGAGAAGCGCAAAAGATCCTCTTGATAAGCCGGGGCACGACCAGCTGGTCAAATGTGACGCCCCTGCGACCTACATACTTCTGGTACAATATGCCGCCTCTCTGGTAAAAATTCAAGTTTTTCCGTGCCACACCGCCGTTTAGGTTGCTTTGTATGTTCCGCAGGCTGGGGTCCTTGTCTTGTTTGGATTTCAGAGCTGAACTGTCTACTTTTAACAGCCGCAGTAGGCATTCCGATGTAGCTGCTGTATGCAAATCAGGCGACTGCTCTTCTCAATACTTGGCTGCTGCCACTACCGGGACCTCTGCCTGCGTGGATCCAAACTCTTCTGGTTCTAACGCAGAGCATTCTCGATCTCCGCTTTCTGAGATTCCGAACTGGCATCCACCTCAGTTTATGCCGTTCCAGCGACTATTTTTGCAGTTAACTCATGAACTTTTCATCTCGTTAGGGCCATCACGCTAGCCTCCCCGATCATTAGCCCTTTTTCGCGCAGAATCTGATCCGGGCTATTTGAGAACAGGTAAGGGTACCGCGGAGGAAGCGTAAGCGATACGGCTGCTTCTGTCTCAAGTGTGCAGAAAGGACATTTAATAGATAAATTTGCGACCGGAGGACAAACTGTGAGCTTTTACAGCTTGCTTAATCCAGGCGCATTCACCTGTGAACACCTCAGTTTCCACATAAGAGCTATGAGCCACGTCCATATTAGCCGCGGAGTCGCGCAGAACGCGACACGGTTTCCCGTTTACCTCAAGGTCGCGCATGTACGGTTCGAGCAGCTTCTTGTTCTCTTCATTGCAACCGACCGATAAAAACATTACTTTTGCCTTGTTACATTGCGGAGCAATGTGCCCTGGTTTGTGACACTTGTTGAAAAGAAAGGGTTCCATCGCTTCCTATTTCTTTTGGTGCTCTGCCTTAATTTCAGGGGTCCCTTCGGACCAGGAAGTATTATATTTTGAGGTACCCTTAATCATAGGTTGGCCTTTCTTTTTTCGGGCCCTAGCTATGTCCTGCCGAGGTGAAATTGGGATCTCCTTTTCGACCATCGCTGACTTCGTGAGCCCGACGCGTCGCAATTTGCTCGGCTAGTTCAGAGGCTCTTGCTATCGTGCTAACTTCTGGCCTATCTTGAACCCAATACCTCACGTTGTCAGGTAACCGGTTATAAACATGTTCAAGTGCAAAGCACTGAACAACCTTCACGTGATAACCATAGGCTTTTTGTTCCTTGAGCCATTCCTCAATGTTTGATATAAGTTGATATGAAAACTCTGTATAGGACTCATTCCTAGCCTTTTCCATTTCGCGGAACTTCCGGCGGAACGCTCCCGCTGTACTTCCTCAGCAAAGTGGGCTTTACGTTATCATAATCATCTGCTTCCTCTCAGGTTAAGCGAGCGATTACGTCCGTTGCCTGGCCCCGTAACAGTGTGATCAGACGCTGTGGCCACGATTCGCGGGAGAACCCTTGCTTCTCGCACTTCCGGTCGAAGCTCGAGTCGCTTCAATTCAAGTGCGTGTTCCCTTTCCTCCCGCTGTTTCTGTTCTTTACGTTTCCATTCTTCACTTTCTTTCTGTTCTTTACGTTCCCGTTCTTCACGCTCTTCTGTCTGACTTTCTGTAACATCCCTTTAATGACCGCCAGGCATTCCGTAAGCTCATCATCCTCAGCCTCCAGAGCAAGAATAGCCTCAATCAACTGTGGTTTTCAGAGTACGTCAGTGACATCCAGTTGCAACTCCTTCGCTAGCTCCAACTCTGGTTTACACAGCGACTTCAAATTCATGGCTGTTTTCAGAGCTGCTCTCTCTACTGTACACAAGTATCTTGCCGGAACCTAACTGGTGGCAACAATAGCACGAATTACGCATTCTGTTCTAATCCTTCAACAAAACCTGGCAGAACTCAGTAGAGAAAGCCCCACGTTCATCACCTTGCAGCCAAGACTCCAGCGTAGACAAACGTAAACGCTGCATTCAGTTGTGACTTCGTAGACGAGGCTCGTAGATCCATATCCCTCCGCTGCGTACCAGTTGTTAAGGCTGCCACCAGTTGGTACGGGGACGGGGCTTCGGCGATCTTCAACAGCGTCTGCTTGGATCTCGAACCAGATTGACCATCGTATAGGGTCCTGCAGAGAAGACGTGATTATGTAAAAACAAATAACAGACGTTACGGATGAGCGGTGCGCTCCAAGACAAAAAGTACAGAAACGTTCGGCGTGCGTGCTCCTGCACGCAAGGGCAGAGATCTCCACGTGGCGTCTCGCTGGTCTTCTTATACCCCGCACCATCCGGGCAACCTCATTCTCTCTTACTGTCTGGTAGAGGGCCTTGACACTGGTCAGCGCACACATAAAAATACGGAGAAACACCACTCCCTGTCAATCCACACAGAGGAATTCTGAGAGAAACCACTCCCCATGGCACAGAGGGGTTGAACGTAGGACAAAGGAGAATAGGATTTTCACCGGTGCATAATCCACTCGCACACACCCGACGGACAAGTTTTTTTAAGTTTACGAGCGTGACGATTAGGCCCATCGAGTTTCAGGCGCTTGTCATCCGTTCCATTCATCGCCGCTCACAGTGAACCGTAACAGCTTGAAGACACGGACCGGTCGTGCGGGGGCACGGGAGCCTGCGTGCTCCAAACTCCTGAGTCTTTCTAATAAAGTTTTTATGATGATGATGATGATGATGATGATGATGATGATGAGCAAGGGGTTCAGCATGCACCTGGGTACCGCACTGAAAGTGGCAGCTATAGACCTCTGTGTAGGCGGTGGTCTACGTGCAGGCCCATGCCGTATAGGCCTGGTCATCAAACAGAGCAACGTCAGTGTAGATGTCAAGTGGATCTATAAGCTCGCTGCCTTGAGTTGTCGCGTGGTAAGAAGTTGGTGGGCAGGAGCGTTATATGGGATGTATCGGACGACGAAATCGTCGAGAAGCAATCGGGGTTTCCCATAGTGGCAAGGGCAGATTGAGAGGGGGCGCACCGTCATGTTGCTGATAACACCAGGCCAAACGGCAGCGGCCTTGCGGCGTGTTTTCCATGCGGATATGATGTCGAATGTGGGCTTCACGGATGTCGTCCTGCAGTGGAGGCAAGCCCGCAGCAAGTGTAAATGCACTTATGTTAGTGTGTTAGGGAGTCCCGTGATAGTGCGGAGGGTGGCCCTATGAAGGCATTCCAAATTTCAGATGTCCGTAGCAGAGAAGGCGTTATATGGGTGCGCCGTACAAAATCTTTCCAACGGCCACAGCTCTCGCGAGAGTTCGACAGGCGTGTTGTCACGCTCCCCCATATTTGTTGGAAAGTATGTAACATATGATAGGCCGACCATGCCTGCCGCAGTACGCGTACCCACTTTTGTGAGCTGTTGCAGTTGGACTTTGATCTGTCCGTTTTTTGTTTGCATGGTGTGCGACCCAATGCGTAGCGAGATGCACATGTTGGGGTTGGTGAGATGCTTGCCGTCTATACTGATAAGTTCTGTTTTATGCGGAGCGAGCTGCAGACCTATTTCCTTAAGGCTGGCCTCTAAACTGAGGAGGGCTGCCTTCAGCTCTGTCTGCATCATTTCTTTGTCAGTTTAGTCTGCTGCTTCTGTCCATATAGTGATGTCATCGGCGTAGGTGGCAAATTTAGCCGTTGTGTCCCGTTCAAGGTTTTTGGCTACCCTGCACATGGCCAGATTAAAGAGCGTTGGTCCTAAGATGGAACCATGTGGAAAGCCTCTATCCAGGTTATAAGTCCTTGGGTTCATACAGGTGACGCGCCACTTAAGCGAATGAGTCAAGTCGCACGAAAATTTCTGATCCGTTTCTGGCCGCGCTGGCTGAGGTAGCGGTTAACTAGCTGTGAGCTCCAAGACAAAAAGTACAAAAGCGTTCAACGTGCGTGTTCCTGCACGCAAGGGCAGAGAATATGTGTCGTGGCCTCTCGCTGGCCTTCTTATACCTTCCACTATCCGGGCAACTTCATTCTCTCGTGTTCCCTCGTAGAGGCCTTGTCAGCACACTAGTCAGCGCACACAGAGGAACACGGAGAAAAACCGTTCACTCGAGCAGAGGTGGGGAGCGATAGGTCACGTCGGGTAAACACACTGGTCAACCCACAGACAGGAATTCGGAGAGAAACATTCTTTGGCATAGAGGGACATAACGTAGGACAAAGGAGAATAGGATTTGCACTGGTGCATAATCCCGTCACACACACCCGACGCACAAGTCTTTTCATGTTGACGAGCGTGACGATGAGGCGCATCATGTCTCAGACACTTGGCATCCGTTCCATTCATGGCTGCACAAAGTGAACCTTAAGAGCCTTTATTAAGCAAGCTGTAGAAGCTCACAAAGCTATACTATTAAAGGTCCTTTTGGTACACTTGAGACGGAAGTTGCTGTATCGCCTACGCTTCTTCCGTAGTACCCTTACCTATTCTCAAATCGGACGCGTCAGATTCTGCGCGAGAAGGGATAATGTTCGGGGAGGCTAGCGTGATGGCCCTAACGAGATGAAAAGTTGGTGAGTTAACTGCAAAAACAGTATCCGAAATGGCACTAAGTGAGGTGGATGCCAGTTCGGAGTCTCAGGAAGTGGAGATCGAGAATGCTTCCGCGTTGGAACCACAAGGGTTTGGATCCACGAAGGCAGAAGTCCCGGTAGCGGCAGCAGCCAAGTTTTGGGAAGAGCAGTCACCTGATTTGCATGTAGCGCCTACGTCGGAAGGTCTACAGCGGCTGTTAAAAGTAGACAGTTCAGCTTTAAGTCATGGCGAAACAAGGACCCCAGCCTGCGGAACGTGCAAAGCAACCTAAACGGCGGTGTGGCACGGAAAAACTTTTTACCAGAGAGGTGGCCTACTGTACCAGAAGTATTTAGATCGCAGGGGTGTCACGTTTGACCAGCTGGTCGTGCCGCAGGCTTATCGGCAGGATTTATTGCGCTTGTCGCTCGGAAGCTCTTGGCCTAGTCACTGAGGTGTCAAGGAAACTAAGAATCGGCCATTACAGGAGTATGATTAGCCAGGTGGTTTCCTCGACGCAGAGCAATTTGTAAGAACTTGCGAGACATGTCAGCGCGTGGGGAAGGTGCGTGAAAAAGCAAGATCGCCGATGAAGCTAGTGCCGATCATCACTGATCCCTTTCGCCCGCTCGTAGTCGACACAGTAGGCTCATTTCCAGTAACAACCTCAGGATACCGTCATATCCTGACAGCGATTTGCCCCACTACTAAGCTTCCCGAAGCCGTTCCACTTAAAGCACTTAGTTCGGCGAAAATAGTTAATGCACTGCTCCAGATATTCGCGCGTATTGGTTTTCCCGCCGAAGTAAAGTCCGACCAAGGCACCGTGTTTACTAGTGCCTAACCACGACCTTTCTGCAATGATGTGGGGTAAGGATCATTCATAGCTCAGTGTACCATCCGCAGTCCGATTCCGTAGCGAAGCTACACTCTATTCTGGAGCGCGCACTAAAGGGCGTCATACTTCCAAAGGAAGACAGACCGGGAGCGGTGCTTGCCTGCTGCCATGTTTGCGTTGAGGACTTCGCCGTATGAAGCAACCGGTTTTTCGCCAGCACATGTCGTATACGGCGGCTCGCTGCGATCGCCGTTGCGCATGCTCCGCTAATCATGGGAAGGACGCGGGGAAGACCCTGTTCTGGTAGTACTTAAGCTATTAGAACGCTTAAGAAACGCGCAAAAGTTGTCAGAAGAGGCGATATAGGTCCAATGTGTATTACGACTGGGCAGCATGACCCGTCGATTTGTAGTCAGTACTAAAGTAATGATTCTGCGACCAACGAAGAAAAACAAGCCCAAGGTGCAGTGGGAAGGTCTCGCAAACGTGGTGCTGATAGAATCTCGACCGGGTGAGGTGGGTCTTCACCACAAGGATCGGGAAGCGATGACGAAGGCGGGCCTCGTGATGATGTAAAAAAATGGAAAAGAATGTGTTCACTTTATTGGTACATGATTGTGACTGTATACCCGAGTCTCGAGCGGTTCTGATTAACAGCTGGACCAGCACGGCCTTAAATAACCCCTTGCGGTCTTGTGGTCGTCTATGTCTTCTTGGAAAACTTGAGGAACTTATGGAAGTATCAGTGGCTTCGTCAAGTTCTGAAGTCGCGATGAGCTCCTGCCCTTCGGGCCTTCTTTTCTTGTTCCTTCCTTTTGTGTCTGCTCAGGGCATAAAGCATCACGCTTTTTCGGGGAAGAGGGCAATTATGTCGACATGAGAATGCACGCCTGAACATTTCTCACACTTGACAGGTCAATCATACCAGCCCGACCGCCGCCACAAGAGGACTCGAAGGGATTGCAGTATCCAAGCACCTAGAGGAGACCGGTACACCCCGTGTATTTGCTTCGTTTCGCCGATCGTTCCAGGTCTACCAGGTTCTACCATGTGACACCTTCTGGAAATAAACCACGCCAAGCCCGAGGCACAACAAACGCAGTGCACCCAACTAACCGGGAGAACCGCCAAGTTCACACGTTCTTCACATAGAACCTTATGAGAATCGTACCTGCAGCCCTCTTTCGAGATTCCTGAAAATTAACAAAGAAGAAAACCAGACCAGGCGTATTTCAACCAGCCTAACGCCTAACGTTTGTTTTTTTTTTTTCGTTTTCCCGAGAAAGCCACGGTCATCGAGAGACCGAGGACGCATTGAAAATGGTCAAACGGATAAAAGCCGTGTAGTGATTTATTCGTTCGGTCAATGCTACCTTCCGGTACCAGCGGCTCTAATGCAAAGCGTGCTGGGCTCTGCTGACCACTGCAATTCTGAATTAAAGAGACTCCTTAAGTGGCATTTAAAACGCAAAAACAAAACAAAAAGTACTATCTATGCGCAAAAACAAAAATATGTTTCCATCTTGTTACGATCGGCCTGCAGGGGTACCGACCTGCAAAATTTTCCCAGCCCGCTGCTGCTGCGGGGATGGCACTCTTCGGAGAAGCGACCGTGGAACCCTTCCCGGCCCGCTGCGACCAGTCCCTTTGTAAGCCAACAATTCGTCTCCTCGTACAGCCCAGCGGCACCGGCAAGGCTAGCCGTTGTCAGGATTGGGGGCTCAATCCTGTCGCTCGTGATCCGTTGTCAAGATTGGAGTCCGGCATGAATTAGAAGGTAGCTGGCCCATGCCGTCGTCCAACTTATCCACGCTGAGGACGTTGATGAAGGGAAGGACTGCTTCTCATCGAGAACGAGGAAGATGGGTTTATTTACAATATTTATATCAGTCTAACATGACTGTTTGAGAAAGTACATCAGTCTAACATGACTGCTTGAGAGAGAGTGTCAGTCCAACATGACTGCTCAAGAGAAGTGTGTCGAGCATCCGCACAACAGCAGTTTTTAAACACTCGGTCCTCCCGCGATACAAGGCGGCGAACGTTCGTTTAGTCATCACAAACCAGCCGCCTCCCGCAGGACGGTCTACGCACATAAAAGCACACACGTTCGAAGGTCCGGAACCGACGTCAGAGGGCCCCGTAGAACTCGGAGCCATTCCGAGTAGCGCGTTGGGGAGTTTGGGAACAATAGTTGGCCCGCCGAACTCGTCCCGTCACAAAGTCGATTTAGTCACGCTGTGGCATGTCTTGCACTGCAGCTCGCCGTCCTTAGCATAGCCGGGATGTTGCCGCCTATAGTCGTAAGTGTGCGGCAATCTTGCACCGCAGATGGCCATTCTTAACAGCGCCTCCATGGCCCGAATAATCTCGACTGTCTAGCACCGACAACCGCTGGGCAGGAAGAGAACGGCTGCTGGTCAGGGGGTGATTGATGCCTTGGCTCGCAGCGACCACTTGTGTATTGATGTCACCGCCCCAAAACATCCAACAAGGACAGGTAACTGCAAAATGAACCCCACAACACGGCTCTGCGCCGAGATGACGTACATTGGCTCTCACCTTAGACCCGCTAGGCTTCAAAAAAAAAAAAAACATAAGTGCAGAAACAAAAAAAAATGCTGCATTTCGCTATGCCAATTTCTGAAGCAATTTCGTGCTGACAAATTCAGCAATCATGGAGGGAATCCTGCTAAATGAGAGGAGATCTTCTTGGCTTAAAAAAAATTAACACTAGTAACCCTAAAATTTTGGCGGGACCCTCAAACGCAGAATTCAAATTAGCCTGCTCAAACCATCCGCATTGCTATGCAACTTTCCCTTCTTATATGTAACGGAGAAGTTGTACTCTTGGAGAGTGAGGCTCCATCGGAGGAAGCGGCCATTTTTGTGTGACATTTGATTGAGCCACCTCAGAGGACAGTGGTCGGTCTGGAAGATGAACTTCGCTCCGTACAAGTAACACGATAACTTCTGGGCGGCCCAAACTAAACAAGCGCATTCCTTCTCTGAAGCGCTGTAGGCTTCCTCTCTTACATTTAGTTTACGGCTGGCATAGAGGATAGGATGCTCCTCGTTATCGTCGCCGACCTGACTAAGTACCACACCCATACCTCTGTCGCTTGCGTCACATTGAACTATGAATTCCTTTATGTAGTCTGGCGCGCGAAGCACAGGACGAGAAACCAATAGCGTTTTCAAACTTTGGAAAGCGTTCTCTTTGTCCTTATCCCAGTGTACGTTACTCGGTGCTCCCTTTCGGAGGGCGTCCGTTAATGGACTTGCCATTTGCGAGTAATTCGGAATGTACCGTTGATAGTACCCCACAAGTCCCAAAAATGAACGAAGGTCTGTTTTCGTGCGCGGCTGAGAAAATTCTCCAATCGTAGCTATTTTCAGCTCGGCTGGCCGTCTCCTGCCTTGGCCGACAACATGGCCCAGATAAGTAACCTGTGAACAACCAAACCTACACTTTTCCGCTTTCATCGTTAAGCCGGCTTCCCTCAACCGTGATAAAACCTGTTTGAGGTGCGATACGTGTTGTTCCCAGCTGTCCGAAAAAATTGCTACTTCATCAAGATAGGGCAAGGCGAACTCCTGCAAGTCTTTTAGGACAATATCCATTAACTTAGAGAAGCTAAACGGCGCGTTCTTCGGCCCGAAGCTGAGTGCGAGAGGGCGAAAAGTGCCTACAGGTGAGATGAATGCGGCATAGCGGCTGGCGCTTTCTGAAAGGGGAACTTGCCAGTACCCCCGCACGAGATCTATAGTTGAAATGTATTTAGCAGCGCTAACTCTTTCAATTCGTTCCTCAATGTTGGGTATCGGGTACAGCTGATCCCTTGTGATGGCATTTAACTTCCTGTAGTCAACACACGGACGAGGGTCCTTGTTAGGGGTTTCTACCAGTATTAGCGGTGACGTGTAGTCACTCTAAGCGGGCTGAATAACTCCCAACTCTAGCATGCGCTGTATCTCTGCCTCCATAATCTCTCTCTGTCTTGGAGACACCCTGTAAGGCTTTGATCTTACTGGTTCGGTTGATGTCAGCTCAATTTCATGCGTTATTAGTTTGGTTCTACCCTGCCGATCGCTGAATCTGTCGAGATATTCCCCTAACACCACTTTTAGGTCATCTGGCTGCTCGGGTCTTAGAGCGTGCGAGCTTACCGAGTGTTCTACTACTTCTTCTAGGCCGATTTCAGAGTTGGAGGTCGCCCTATACTCCTTAAACTTGGTACTAGTGCCATCCTGCTCTTTGATGGTATAGTTAACGACTCCGCTCCGCTGTATATACGGCTTCATCAAATTGCAGTGATATATGCTCACCTCCTTCCTGCGACCGGGCATTTTCAGAGCATAGTTAGTATCTGAAAGTTTGTGCAACACTTTAACGAGCCCGTCCCAGTGAACTTCAAGCTTGTTCTTTCTTGAGGGTTTGAGGATCATTACCTGGTCTCCGGCGTTAAACGTACGAAGCCTCGCATTCTTGTCGTAATAGAATTTGGCGTTCTTTTGAGCTACTCCCATGTTCTTTCCGACTAGTTCTTGGGTTGCGCTTAGCCGTTCCAGCAATTTTAGCACGTATTCAACCACTCTGGGACTCTCCCCTCTTTCCTCCCACATCTCTCTTAACATTCTTAGTGGAGAACGGAGTGTCCTCCCATACACGAGTTCTGCTGGCGAGAACCCTGTCGCTTCATGTGGAACCGTTCGCAAAGCGAACAAAGTTGCCGGCAGACAGTTCTCCCAGTCCTCCTTGTGCTCGTAACAGAGTGCACGCAAAACTCGCTTAAGCACCGAATGCCACCTCTCTACACTGTTTGACTGATGGTGATAGACAGAACTGTGTATTAACTTTACCCCGCACTTTTGCAAGAATGTGGAAGTCAGTGCGCTCGTGAATACTGACCCTTGACCTGCCTGAATTTCGGCTGGAAACCCGACTCGTGCAAACACCGTCAAAAGCGCGTCTACTACTTCGGTGGAGCTGAGCTCTTTCAAAGGGATTGCTTCTGGAAACTTGGTAGCCGGACACAGCATGGTAAACAAGTACCTGTAGCCCGATTTTGTTTTTGGAAGAGGCCCTACCGAGTCTATTACAAGTCGTCGGAAAGGCTCTGTTATTAAGGGCACTACCTTCAGTGGAGCTTTCCATGTCTCTCCTGGTTTACCAGAACGCTGGCAGGCGTCGCATGATCTTACAAAGTTTTCTACGTCTTTGAAACAGCCAGGCCAGTAGTATTCCATAAGCAATCTTTCCTTTGATTTGTTTATGCCTAGGTGGCCGGACCACCCATTTCCATGACAGAGACTCAAAAGGTCCTCCCTGTACTTAGTAGGTACGACTAACTGATCTAAAACCCTACCCTTTCGATCTCTGTAGTGCCGATACAACAATCCTCCTCTCTCATGTATCGTCACGTTGCGCCTAGCAATGCCTTCTTTAGCTGTGTGATGTAATTTAGCTAAGCTGTCATCATTCTTTTGCTCGGCTGCCAGTGACTCTCTATCCACACGTAAGAGCTGATCAAAGTTCTTTGAGGCCGGTGATAATAACGACCCTGTCTCGCTTGTGAGTGCGTCAGCTTGCTCTTCCTGCAGGCTAGAACTTTGACACTCTAGTGCTACGCTCTCATTGAGCTGGTCAGCTGGCAGGCTCTCCTCAACTGTTTTTTTTTTTTTGTCCCTCGGGCCTAGCGCGGATTCGGGTATTAAAGTTATCCCATTTTCTGCTTCCGCTGGAGGAGCTTGTGCATTTTCAGCCGAAAGCGACGCGATCTTACGAGCTTGGCCTCGGGTCAATGCCTGTACTATGCCCTCTCCCAGTTTTAGCCCTTTGTCACGCAGTAACTGATTCGAACGATTCGAAAAGATGTAAGGGTACTGCTGTGACAAAAATTTGGAAACTGCAGCCTCAGTCTCTAGCTCCCCGAATGGTCCACTGATTTTGACTTTGGCCATGGGCAGACACACGCTGTGTTCTTCTACAACCTGTTTTATCCATGCTACTTCTCCGGTGAAGTCATCTACCGTCACGTAAGACGCATGGACAATGTCCATCGTGGCGGCACTGTCTCTTAGCACTCGGCATGGTTTGCCATTAACTTGCAAGTCGTGAAGATATGGACTTAAAAGTTCCATATTCTCGTCTTTTTCCTCCACGTAGGAGAAAACTACGCTAGGATTCCCGCAGTTTACAGCTATATGTCCCAGTTTGTGGCATTTGTAACAGCGAATTGGTCTAAAAGATTCGAATTTTCTTTTCTGTTCTTTTTGTGTCGTTTCTCCGTTAAGTTTCTCCTCGCTCTTTTCTGCGCGCTTTTCCGCCATGTCTACAGGCTCCGATCGTCTAGTCTGCGCACCCCTTTTGAACGGAAATGGCTTCCGCGGTCCATTTCGACCGTCCAGGTTTCCGTCCTCGGCGTTCAACTTTCTACGGGTTGCGTACTCTTCGGCTAATTCAGCCACCCTTTCCACAGTGTTTACATTCCCTCTGTCTTGCACCCACAGTTTCACAGCTTGGGGGATGGTTTTGTAAAACTGCTCTAGACACATGCATTCAATGATCATGTCTCTGCTGTCGTACGCTTCCGCGCTTTTAAGCCACTCGACTAGGTTGGCCTTTAAGCTATATGCAAACTCCGGATATCCCTCGCTATCTTTCTTGCCTGTGCTCCTAAACCTTTGCCGAAAAGCTTCGGCTGAAAGGCGGTACTTCTTCAAGAGACTAGCCTTAACTTTTGCATAATCATATGCATCCTGTGCACTCAGTCTGGCGATTACTTCCGCCGCCTCACACGGCAACATAGACAGCAACCGCTGTGGCCATGTACTCGGGCCGAAGTTCATCTTTACGCAAGTCCTTTCAAAATTGCTTAGGAACAAGCCTATGTCAGTCCCGACCTCAAATGGCTTTAATAGCCTGTCCATGCGGTACGATTCTGCCTCACTTGATCGTCCCAGAGCGCCTTCACTTCCTTGAGACAACTCCAAACGTTTGCTTTCAAGTTCAAGTTGCATTTTTCTTAACTCGCGATCTTTATCGCGTTCCTCTCTCTCTCTTTCCCGTTCTTCTCTGTCCCGTTCTTCTCTTTCTCTGTCCCGTTTCTCTCTTTTTTTCAGAAGTTCAAACCCCATTTCAATTTCTTCCTCACTGGCCTTTTCGGAAATTAGCTCCAATAATTCCGATTTTAGCATTTCCTTGCGCACATCTAGGCCAAGTTCCTCACCAACAATCAACAATTCGTCTCTCAGCAGTGTCCTTAACTCCATGATTGCTGGTTTACTGCCTTGATCCTGCTCTCTAAATCTAGCTAGGAAAACACAACCTAGCTAACACTCAACAATCTAGCTTCCCTGCTGTTCTAAACAGAACCACAAAATGAAGCCTAGAGAGTCAAAGCAAGAACCAAGCACTCACCGCAGTCACAGCACCACGTCGCGAAGTCCATCTCACCGCTGTCAGCCAGTTGTCAGGATTGGGGGCTCAATCCTGTCGCTCGTGATCCGTTGTCAAGATTGGAGTCCGGCATGAATTAGAAAGTAGCTGGCCCATGCCGTCGTCCAACTTATCCACGCTGAGGACGTTGATGAAGGGAAGGACTGCTTCTCATCGAGAACGAGGAATATGGGTTTATTTACAATATTTATATCAGTCTAACATGACTGTTTGAGAAAGTACATCAGTCTAACATGACTGCTTGAGAGAGAGTGTCAGTCCAACATGACTGCTCAAGAGAAGTGTGTCGAGCATCCGCACAACAGCAGTTTTTAAACACTCGGTCCTCCCGCGATACAAGGCGGCGAACGTTCGTATCACAAACCAGCCGCCTCCCGCAGGACGGTCTACGCACACAAAAGCACACACGTTCGAAGGTCCGGAACCGACGTCAGAGGGCCCCGTAGAACTCGGAGCCATTCCGAGTAGCGCGTTGGGGAGTTTGGGAACAATAGTTGGCCCGCCGAACTCGTCCCGTCACAAAGTCGATTTAGTCACGCTGTGGCATGTCTTGCACTGCAGCTCGCCGTCCTTAGCATAGCCGGGATGTTGCCGCCTATAGTCGTAAGTGTGCGGCAATCTTGCAGTGCAGCTCGCCGTCCTTAGCAGCGCCGGGATGTTGCCGCCTATAGTCGTAAGTGTGCGGCAATCTTGCACCGCAGATGGCCATTCTTAACACTGTTCGGCGGACCAAGTATTGTTAGTTGATTCGCTGTCGCGTTCACGGTCTACTTGGAGCTTACTTGGAAATAGTGTTTTGCGGTGCTTTCTAACGGGCCCCAGAAATCGTCACAGTCAATGGACAGACGCGGAGGCTAGCTGTGGGGTCAGCTCTGAAATCAAGAGGCGCGCGCCTGCTTGGGTCAAGCGTATCAACCCCTGTCTACGACGACCCACTCCCCTCGGTGTGTTGCGCGAAACCAAAGTGCGGAAGTGAGTGTGTGAACCCTCCCCCTCAAAGGCGGGTCGATTACGATGCCTTTGAGATGCTCCCATTGGATGAAGGTAGAACGGCAGTTTTCTCTCACCTAGGGATCTAGGGAGGACAGGGTTTTTAAGCAGCCGTTTCCGGCTTTTCGGTGCGCTTTCTTTTTCAGTCCTGCTAGACTGATGTAATGTAACGTTTTCCATCCTTCATGTATATATTGTAAGTAAATCCCATATTCCTCGTTGTCGATGAGAACAAGTCTCTCCCTTAAACAACGTTCTCAGCGTGGATGATCCGGACGACGGCATGGGCCAGCTACCACTTATTTCATGCCCGACCCCAACTCTTACCGTCTGCAAACGCGCTTCACAAAATCAAATATCTGCAATGGTGACCGATAAACGCACCTACTCTGCTCTATAAGTATTGGATTACCCCAAATGGTTTGTTTCTACAAACGTCCAATGTCAGTGTTTATCTGCAAAAATGAGGGCGACCACGAGCCACCATCATCGCAACACCGGTTGTGCATTCTTGTAACTGGCTCGTACAACAAACAATACAAAGAAATTCTGAGCGTAACGCAATACCCTAGAAATTAAAACTAATAAGCTCTTAATAACTAACAACGAAAAAATTCTGCATCGCGCTTTATTTGCAGGCAAGAAACCTATGAATGCCCCAAATTCGATAATTACTACCACTTAATTCGCACTCGATTGGATAGCTGTCTGAAGGCCTTCGGGCCTCGCCGACAGCAACAAAGGGCGCCAGGCATACACTTGTCTCTGTCGTCGCCTGCCACTTTGTGTACCCGCGGCTTGCTTTCTCGTCCCTGAAAAGGAAGCCGTAAACGCCGGAAGAATCGCCATTTTCACTTTGTCCTCACTCTCGTGGCACATTCCACTGCAGTGACTGCCTGACTGGCCCTGCTCGTACACGCATATCTCAGCCCGGTTGGACCTTTCAGCCGCACCCCTATTCGCAGAGACGCGTCGTGTTTTGTTTTTAGGCGACCACTCCGTCATCTCAACCGCCACAACGAACCTTTTGAAGTTCTGTGCGATGGCCAGTTCCCTTGTCTTACGGGCTGCGGTGTGGCGTCTTTCTCGATTTCTCGCTGCGCCGAATACTTCGCTCGTTTTAACTTGCGCCGACTGAAAAAAGGCACATTCGGTGACCGAATGTGCCTTTGAAATCCTTGAGCGTCGGGTTCCTGCCCTGCTTGGCCGCCATGGCATTCTCTTCTCCTTTTGACGCTTACGGAACGTCGATCAAGTGCGGAGGTGTGAGGGAGTTTTTCAGCGCCTCCTTGACATTTTTGGGGCTCCTTAAACAAGCCTAATCTCAGCAAGGAACGTCCTCCGGAATAGTCACTCTTTCTACTTTCTCGACATAATTGCTCTCTTCTGTCACGATTCCTTATTTAACAACCTTCAGTAAGTCTAAAGAGCTTTCCGAATGTGTCAGTACCAAATTAGCCTATAATTCCTCTGCTAGCCTTTGCTGCGGTATTCTCACTGACCCGGATGCCTACTCGCTGGCGCCTTTTCCACTGATTTCACTAGCTATGGGTTGTGCTTCCTGAGTGTCTATGTCACGAGGCATATTTTTGGCTTCGTTCCCGTGATTTATCTCCGCGGCAATCTCTCGAGCCTCGGCACGCGTGAGAGCTTCGACCGTATGGTCGCCAAAATACATGCCCTTTTTCTTCAACAGCATTTCCGAGTGTTTTGAAAATAAGTAGTTATATTATTTCGGCAGATTTGGCGAATAGTCCGAACGGCCCTTCAATCTTCATGCTGGCTATGAGCAAGCAAGCACTATTCTCCGCGGCTACCTGCCGGATCCGCGCATGTTCCCCGGTGAAATCCTCAGGTTTCACCAATACAGGCTGTACAATGTCCATTGTCGCCGCTGAGTCCCTGAGAACCCTACACGGCATTCCATTCACTACTAGGTCGCGAAGGTAGGGTTCTAAGAAGGCCAAGTTGTCATTGTTGTCATTCACCAAAGAAAAAAAAATAATTCTAGGCTTACGACAGCCGATCGCAAGGTGTCCAGACTCTTGGGAACGGAAGCAGACGACCGGTTTTCTAGTCCCAAGCGCTTTTTCAGTTTTTTTCTTTTGTCTTTTACTGCGGTCTTTTTCTCTCCTGAATTATCGGGCTGCACGTCTTTTGTCCCACCTCCACCTTTTTCGTGGTGAACGGGTCCCCGGTTTTCCTCTTTGCTGAATTTGTCAGTGGCCTGACACGCATTTTCTCGCATTCGCGACGTGCGGCTAATTCATCTGCTAGCACTGCAGCACGTTCCAAGCCCTTTTCGCCCGACCTATCTTGAATGCACAGGTGCGTCTCTTCGCTCAAGGACCCATAGAACTGCTCCATGCAGATTAGCTCCACAACCTTGTCGTGACATCCGAACACGTCTTCCCCTTTTAGCCACTCAATTAAATTTGTATTCAGCTTGGAAGTGAAATCTTGAAAAGATTCGCCCGGTGTTCTAGCTGCCTCCCGAAAACGGCAGCGGAAAGCCTCCGCTGAGAGCCGATATTTCCTTAGCAACGCAGCTTTTACTTTCTGATAGTCATCTGCATCATCTCTCGTTAGCCTTGCAATTATTTCGGTTGCTTCGCAAGGAAGAACGGTCAGAATCTGTTATGGCCAACTTTCTAGTGCCAACCTGTTTTTCTCGCAGAGTCATTCAAGAGTAACGAGAGAGAATCGCATGTCATCGTTTACCTTGTACGACGGCATGAGATCCCTTATTTTTACTCCTGCTTCATCTGAACGTCTTGCATCTATTGAGAGCTTATTTGCCGACTGCCTGTCCAAATCCCGCTACACCTGTAGTTCTTTTAGCTTTAGTTCGTGAGCTCTCTTTTCCTCTCGTTCCTTTCTTTCTGCAGCGTTCTGTTCAGCTTTCTCAGTTCTCTGCCTTTGTTCTCCAGTGTTTTGTTCAGCTTTCTCAGCTTTCTCAGGACAACGAGGACGACGAAGACAAAGTGACTGCGAGCCAGAGCGCTATTTTTCGAGCTCAACTATTTTCGCCTGATTTCTATGTATATAACGGGGGAGCCGCCGCGGGTTGTGGCACAGATGCAACTTGACGTCCCCACGCCTCTGCTGCGGATGGCGACTTCAGTGTTGACAGCGTCTAGGAAGCGGGTTGGCCTCCAGAGCAACACTGACGGCGACGATATCAGTGTTTAGTCGCTAAGCAGTGAGGACATCTCCGATGACGACTTTCAGCTTGTGAGGAGCCGCGAGGCGAAAGAAATACCAGGGCCTATACCTGTCTTCGAGCCCGTCGACTGCAGGACCAACTCGGAATACTTTAGTCAATACAATTCTATTTGTACCGGAACTCACTACCGACAACCTGAGGTGACTCAACAGACTGTCTCGGTGCTCCTTGAAGCAATGACACGCCAAATCAAGTCACGGACGTCAGAGTCAACACACGAAAAAATGTTTTGGCTATTGACGTTGTACATGAGACTGCGCTGCGAACTTTGAGCAAACTTACGGAACTTGGCGGCATGAAGGACCGCTCGTATATTCCTCTGGAGAGTGACACCACTACTGGTGTCATCTACGACGTGGAACTCCATCTCCAGCGCTGACTTGCCTATACTAGTGAAGCCAGATGTCGATGGCTTTGTCATAACTCACGTGTCTCGACTCGACGCATCCCGCTTTGTGAAGGTAATATTCACGGCTACTCTCTTCCCTCACACTTGAATGTGGGACATTTTAGACACCCCGTACGACCATTTATTCGAAGGCCACTCCAATGCCGCAACTGCATGAGGCTGGGGCATATAAGCGCTGTGTGCGAGAGTTTGCTCGCGATGCGCAGAGCCCCATGCTGCAGATTCCTGTATAGCCACGGTTCTCAAATGCCGCAATTGCATAGAGTCCCATGATGCTACCTCAAATGACTGTCCGGAAATGAATGGAGGTCTTGAAGCAGATGGCGAGAGACCGTTCGTCTCGTCGAGAAGTTGTTGCGGCACTTAGAAAGCGACGCTCCCCACGCCGTAGGACTTCACAGAACGCAGATGCCTCCGTGAAGAGCGCGCTACATCCGATAACTCCTCCTCCCCTGTCCCCTAGACCTAGCTGAGTTGAGTCTAAGGTCGTGCCGCACAACCCAAATACTGAAGTATGGCCCGCGCTACCAAAGCGACAGCCCCCGCCACAGCGGAAGCCACAGCCAAAGCAACCGCTGGAGCCAAAGCCGATAGCACAGCTTAAGCCAGATTTGAAGCCACAGCGGAAGCCACAGCCAAAGCAACCGCTGGAGCCAAAGCCGATAGCACAGCTTAAGCCAGATTTGAAGCCACAGCTAGTGCCACAGCCGAAGCCACAGCCGGAGTCACGACCGATGCCACAGCCGATACCACAGCCGGAGCTACAGCGGAGCCACAGTCACATCAAAGAATACAGCGCACCGCGGTAGAGTCCATAGCACCGACTCCCGATAAATTGTCTGAAGAAGACCGGCAAGTGGTTTTGATGCTTCTGTCCCTCATAAATAACCTTCATGTACTTTTCAGCAAGTTGCATACCCCGTCAGCGCGAAGTGCAGTGCAAGTGCTGGATGATCTTAATCGAGTGCTTGCAAGTCTCGACTAAGCCCCATAGCTCACCCGCAGCCTCCTATTCGCGCAATGACCACTGGCTCTTTGGTCGTCCCAGATGTCATCAACGCAGATTACCAGCCATGGAACTCCACTTTAGTGTCACGGTGCTTCACTGAACACACAGTTATCACTTCCTTCTTCTTTTCTTCCTTCTGTTCCCCCTTTCTCCCACCCCCAGTGTAGGGTAGGAAACCGGACGCTCATCTGGTTGACCTCCCTACCTTTCCTCTCTTTGCTCTCTTTCTCTCGCTCTCGCTTTCAGCTCGTTTCTCTATGTCTTCCCATGCTTCTGAAATTTCGTCCTCAAGAGTCCCGCCCTTCTCAATCGCCTCAAGAAGTTGCGGCTTTCTCTGACTTTTCCCGACCTCAATTCCCAGCTCTTCACAAATTAACAACAACTATGGCTTTCTCCGTTTGCTTAAATCCATGGGCAATACCAAACGAGGACTTTCTTACTCTGCTGTGACGTGAGGAAGCTTTCAACAGGAGCCTGCACGCACCAAAACTAATTTGCCGTTTTAGAAAACACACGAGCTAAAACCTGGCAAATTCTCAAAGAAAGTCAAGCGCTCACCATTGTTCTGAAGCCAGGATGAAGTGTGGAGTATCCCATTGCTGCCAACCAGCTGATAAAATCTCGACCGGGGTGAGGTGGGTATTCACCGCAAGAATCAGGAAACGATGACGAAGGCGGGCCTCGTGATGACGAAAAAAAGTAGCAAAGAATGTATTCACTTGAGTGGTACATGGTTGTGACTCTATCCGAGTCTCGAGTGGTTCTGATTAACACGGTAGCCAGGCACGGCCTTAAATAACCCCTCGCGGTTTTCTTGTCGTCGATGTCTTCGTAGAAAACTTGGGGAACTTGTGGAATTACCAGTGCCTTCGTCAGGTTCTGAAGTCAACGAGCTCCTCCCTTCGGGTCTTCTCTTCTTCGTCCTTCCCTTTCTAACTGCTCAGGGAATAAAAGGGGGACGCTTTTTTGGGGAAGAGGGCAATTATGTCGACATGGGAACGCCCGCTTGAACGTTTGTCACACTTGACAGGTCCATCATAACAGCGCAGAAAATGTCTCACGCGAACAACGTTATAAGTCTGCCTGGTAAGCGGACGATGCAGCAGGACTATCACTGTAAACTGCTCTAGCCTTACAGCGAACGGTTAGTAGTTGTATGCATGATGGTAGACGTTCCCGAAGAGATTCTGGTAGAGCTTTCGGGGCTCGTGTCAGTCACTAACAGAGAGGATAGGGAACAACAATTTAAGGAACTAGTCTCTAAAGCGCAGCTGGAGGCTGAATAAATGACGGAATTGCAGGAAATGCTGCAATAATATCAGGATTTATTTGTAGATAGGCCAGGAAGGAGATCGATTCTTCCTCACGACATCGAGCTCACTTCTTCGGAGACAGTACATTCAAAGGCTTATCGGCTGTTACCGCGCCAACGTGAGATTATGGATGCGGAGGTGGGAAAAATCTTGACTCTAGGTGTGATCGAGCGTTGAGAGAGCGATTACACCTTGCCTTTCACCTTAGTTGAGGTACCGGGCAAGGATTCGCGTCCTTGCGTAGGTTATCGCAGGCTAAACGCGATCACTAAAGATCAGATTTTTCCTATACCAAACATCGAAGAGCACGTCGAAAAAGTTAGTTACGCCCGATTCATTTCTACACTGCATTTAGTTCGGGGCTACTGGCAGGTTCCGCTCACAGAGCTGGCTAGCAGATATTCCGCCTTCATTTCTCCGTTGGGAACGTTGATCCCTATAAGGTCGTAAGCTTCGGTTTGAAAAATGCATCGTACTGTTTTTCAAGCCTGATGGACAAAGTGTTGCGAGGACAGGAAAAGTTCGCCTTGTCTTACTTAGATGATGTGGCTATATATTCCGCATCCTGGTCGAATTATATGCAACATCTGAGAGCAGTGTTGGCCCTCTTGCGTGAAGCAGGCTTGACCGTCAAGGCACCACAATGCCAAATGGCGCAAGCGGAAGTAGTCTATCTCGGTCACGTAACCGGCCAAGGCCGTGGCCGTCCCTCTGAGCTAAAGGTAGGTGCGATCAAAGACCGACATGCGATCTTTCTTAGGGATCGCCGGGAACTATCAGCGGTGGATCCCTATAGATATTCTGAATTAGCGCTAGAACTAGCGCTGAACTAGCGAATTAGAGCTAGCGCTCTAATTCTCTTCGAAAAACTGAGTGACCTCTGCATGGGACGAAAAAAGGGAATCCTCTTTCAATGCCCTGAAGAGTGCGCTGACGAGGCAGCCCGTGCTAAGATCGCCGGACTACACGAGGGGATTTGTGGTTCAACGCGATGCGAGCGAGCGAGGCATGGGCATTGTACTATAGTAGACAGTTTTAGTATAGCGTAAAGCAGCAAACGCAAAGAGTTAGCGTTAGCGTTAGCGTTGCGTGCACCACACTGCGCATGCGCTATACGTAAACGCTGCTGGAGCTCTTACGTACGTACGCTTTCAGGATTTAGCGTTGAACGCTAACGCACGCAAGGGGAGCCTTACGTACGGCAAGATGGCGGCGCCAGTCGAAGTGAGAGCAGCCCGCTTCGGATCTATCGAGTCGTCTGCCTGAACTGCTAGGCTCTATCCTTCCCCACTAATGCTCGTGTTCGCCTTAGATTTGTGTGATGATGCTTCGGCAGCGGCGCACAGGTGACAAATGAGCGTTGTTTGCGATATACGTCCTCGATTAGCCGGGCAGT
Organism: Dermacentor andersoni; assembly: GCF_023375885.2. Taxonomy (NCBI): domain Eukaryota; kingdom Metazoa; phylum Arthropoda; class Arachnida; order Ixodida; family Ixodidae; genus Dermacentor; species Dermacentor andersoni. The sequence goes on from NC_092814.1 coordinate 70,522,341, forward strand.
AGGCTTAACTAGAGGGTTTGCTAATGTTTGCTCATGTTTGCTGTATCCGCCTCGAGATGGCGCCCAAGTGTATTTCGCTCGTTCGCTTGGTGTAAGCCGCATGTGAAGCCGATGCATGTCATGTTTTCCGCGGCAAAACACAGTAGTGTGGTCGGTGCTGTGGTCACAATGTGTGTGCGTTTTACCAACGACGACGATATGAACCTCGTGAAGGAGGTTTTCGCCTTGAACCCATTCGGATGGACGTCAAGGTGGGCGTCCGTTGCAAAAAGTTGGAAAGAAGTGGGAAATCCGCTTTCTGGAAGCGAAATTGCCGGCGAAACGTCCCCTCCGGTATAGCTTAGACGTTGTGTGGATCTTGAGGACACGTATAACCTGCGCGGTCGCTCTCATTCCCGAAGCATGAGGGCGTCTATGTCATCCCAACTTAAAAAGGACACGTAATATGGGTCCCACAGAACACTCGATCGCGGCATGCCAAGATTAATCGGTGTGTTTCGCGACTCTCGACAAAACAACGCTCAAACCAAACACCTACATGCGTAATTAACGCAGCGACTGTGGCTTGCGATAAGCTTGACTTAGGGACACACTTGCGGATTCGGCATTGGATAAGCTCGACATTTCGTGGGGATTTGGCTTTCCAGTACTTTGTGTTTTTACATCTAGATGGTGCTGTATTTGTTTGCGTTAACGTTAACGCTTTTCTCCGTTCCGCTATTCTAAAACACTACCTTGTGCCGCGCAGTGCAGTCTTTCTTTGCGTTAGCGTTGCGTCGCACACTAACGCTAACGCAAGGATTTTACGCTATACTAAAGCTCTGTACTATGCCAAAAGGGAGAGAACGACGAGGAACACCCCGTGCTTTACGCTAGTCGGAAGCTCACTAGTCGACAACAGGCGTACAGCGCTATTGAGAAATAATGCGCACGTCTCGCATGGCCTGTTCAAAGATTGCCTTGCTATCATGTGGGCTCGAGGCTGTTCAGCGAAACAGATCATTGTCCTCCATTAAATGGTTGCAGACAACCTTTTTCAAAAATGTCCGTCTCCTGCGTTGGACTCTCGCCTTGCAGCAACAGTCTTTTGAGATACGCTATAAAAAGGGAACTCTCCATGACAATGTCGATGGCTTGAATCGAAGCCCCTAGATCGAGAATCAGCCTCAAACGTTTCCCAAAACTTGTGTTTTCTTTTTTCCTGGCGTAGGATGGGAAGGATCTCATTCTGGTTTTCGCAGTTGGGTTGAGTCATGCTTTGTGAAGCGTTTAACAAGTTCATGCATGCATTTAGTGCCGCTGTAAGTTCTGTAAAACTGTCACTTTTGAGTGGGAAATAAGCCTGGCAGAGCTCAGCGAGAATTTGTATCGTGCTTGTTGACTGAGCGGCTGAGTCTCGCTGAAGTTCTGCCGTTGCGTGCTATCATCGAGAAACTGTTGCATACCTTTCAGGGGCATCTAGACTCGGACCGAGACGTTGAACGACCTGCGAAAACGCCCACAGTCTTTCGTGCTGCAGAGAGCTGCGTGGCAACCGACAACGACTACAAGCACCGACCTGCGCCATCCCTCTGGCCAGCGGATATCGTCCCCTGCCCAACAGGATCTCCTTCGGCGGTACGGCAGTCTGTTATGGTTCAATGTGTGCGGCAATGAATGGATGTCAAGCGCCTGAGACACGAATTGCCTAATCGTCACGCCCGTCAACATGGAAAGACTTGTCCATCGGGTGTGCGCGATGGGATTATGTACCAGTGCAAATCCTACTCTCCTCTGACCTTCTTCTCCACCTCTACGCTAGGGAGTGGTTTCCTTACGTATTCCAGTGTGTAGGTTGACCAGTGTCCTAACAAGGCTCTCTACCAGGGAGCAAGAGAGAATGAGGTTGCCCGGATGCTGTAGGGGATAAGATGGCCAGCGAGACGCCACAAACTCGTCTTCGCTGTCCTTGCGTGCAGGAGCACGCACGCCGAACGTTTCTGTACTTTTTGCTGTGGAGTTCACTTCTCACCCGTAATGATGCATTAAACTTCTCGTATGGTTTTTACATCACCTGGTCTTGCCTGCCATACCCTCTCCGTTGGTCAACCTGGTTCGAGCTCCAAGCAGACGCTGTTGAAGGTCGCCAATACCCATCCCTCGTAACAACAGATGACAGCCTTAACAGTTTGTGTTTATATATAGCGATGGGAGACGCCACTTAGGAACCCAGTGGAGCGGTCACGCTGCGCCCAAAAGCGCGACCGACTCTAGATGTAAGAACCCGGGAACGTAAGCTTTATATTCTTGTTTACGCTTTACTGGAAGACCGGTGAGCTTTTCAAGAAAAGAAAAAAAAGTAGATGCTGACCGACGCCCTCACCAGAACAGGAATCGGCCTCCCTGGTGCAGTATTCGGCCACTACCTCGTTCATGACTCCCACAATTAACCCGTGGCCCTCAGTCCCCAGCAGCTGCGGAGCACTGACCAAGGCGGCGCTCAGATCTGCGACGCGGCAGAGGGTGCTAAGAATATCTGTATCCGTACAGGCCGCCAATGGAGACTGAACCTGGCAACGTTCAACCCACGAACTCTCTCGAGTGAAGCTAGCTTAGCAGGACTCTTTGAGGAACTATCAGGCATTGCGAGGGATATCATCGGCCTTAGTGAGATTAGAAGAACTGATGAGGCTTACACAGTGCTGACTAACGGCCATGTCCTCTGCTATAGCGATCTCCCAGATAAGAAGAAATACGGGGTAGGATTCCTAATTCATAAGGACATGCAGGCAACATTGACGAATTCAACAGCATTAATGAAAGGGTAGCAGTATTCGTAATCAACTTAATAAGAGGTATAGATTAAGGGTAGTAAAAGCCTATAGTCCGACATCCAGTCACGATGATGAAACATAACAGTTTTATGAAGATGTTGAATTAGCGATGAGAAAAATAAAACCTCACCATACTGTAGTCATGGGCACCTTCAATGTCGAAGTGAGGAGAAAGAAGCTAGTGAACAAGCAATTGTCAGCTGCGGAACAGGTTCTAGGAACACTAGAGGAGAGATGTCGGTAGAGTTAGCGGAAAGGAATGAGCTTCAAATAATGAATACCTGCTTCAAGAAGCGTAGCAAGACCTGGAAATGCCCTAATGGAGAAACAATAAATTAAATAGATTTAATACTCTCTGCCGATCTCAGCATAGTGCAGGATGCGGAAGCGTTAGGTAGGCTACAGTGCAGTGATTATAGGTTAGTGAGGTCTAGGATTTCCCTCAACGTGAAGCGAGAAAGAGTGAAATTAGCCAAGAAGAAACAGGACTCATTCCTAGCTTTTTCCATTTCGTGGAACTTCCGCAGGATCGCTTCCGCTGACAGCCTATACTTGCTCAGGAAACTGGGCTCTACCTTACCATAATCATCTGCTTCCTCTCTAGTTAAGCGAGTGATTACGTCCCTTGCGTCGCCCAGTAACAGTGTGAGCAGACGCTGCGGCCACGATTCGCGGGAGAACCCCTGCTTCTTGCACTTCCTGTCAAAGTTCACCAAGAGCAAACCAATGTCCTCTGCGGGCTAAAGGGCCGCATTAACTCTGTCATCTTTAACGATACGCGCTCTCCTGCACTGTTTCCTTCGTTCCCCTTACCTGCTACTCGAGCGCGTTCCATTTCAAGCTCGAGTCGCTTCACTTCAAGTACGTCTTCCCTTTCCTCACGCTCTTTCTGTTCTTTACGTTCCCGTTCTTCACGTTTTTTCTGTTCTCTACGTTCCTGTTCTTCACGTTCTTTACGTTCCCATTGCTCACGCTCTTCAGCCTGACTTTTTGCAGTCACCCTCTCTCTAATGATTTCCAGTCATTCCGTAAGGTCATCATCCTCAGCGTCTAGACCAAGAATAGCCTCAATCAACCGTGGTTTTCGGAGTGCGACAGTGACATCCAGGTGAAACTCCTTCACCAGCTCCAACAACTCCGGTTTAAGCAATGACTTCAAATTGATGCCTGTTTTCAGAGCTGCTCTCTCTACTGCACACAACTATCTTGTCGCAACCTAACTAGGCGACAATAGCTCGAATTACCTGTTCTGTTCTGACCCTTCAATAAAACCTGACAAAACTCAGCAGAGAATGTCCCACACTCACCACCTTGCTGCCAAGAATCCGGCGTAGACCATCGCAAACGCTGCATTCAGTTGCGACTTGGTAGACGAAGCTCGTAGATCCATATGCCACTGCTGCCACCAGTTATTAAGGCTGCCGCCTATTGTTACGAGGACTGGGTTTTGGTGACCTTCAACAGCGTCTGCTTGGATCTCGAACCAAAGTAACCATCGTAGAGGGTCCTGCAGGGAAGGCGAGATTATGTAAAAACAATAACAGAAGTTTAATGCATCATTACGGGTGAGCAGTGCGCTCCAAGTCAAAACGCACAGAAATGTTCGGCGGGCGTGCTCCTGCATGCAAGGGCAGAGACGATGACTCTGTGGCGTCTCGCTGGCCTTCTTATACCCTACACAATCCGGGCAACCTCATTCTCTCTTGCTCGCTTGGTAGAGGGCCTTGTCAGCCCACTGGTCAACCCACACACAGGAATACGGAGAGAAACCACTCCCTGGCATAGAGGTGGAGAACGGAGAACAGAGGAAAGTAGGATTTGCACTGGTGCATAAACCCATTGCACACACCCGATGGACAAGTCTTTTCATGTTGACGAGCGTGCCGATTAGGCGCGTCGTGTCTCAGGCGCTTGGCATCCGTTCCATTCATCGCCGCACACAGTGAACCCTAACAAAACGCTGACGAGAATGAACTTGGTACTAGCCATTGCGGCTATGGGTCCAAACAAGGCTCGATGCACTTTCATGTAAATATCATGCGTTCCAAATGAAAATTTAGTTTAATGATGACAATTGTGGTTGGGTGACAAAATTTACACTGAGAAATAAGCAAAAGTTATTAGAGAGCTTTAGATTAGGGGACGCAAGCAGCTTACGTACACAAAACCTAGCGGCTACGGTACTGCGCATGCGCGGAGCCAGACGTAATGGTCTGCGCATGCGCAGTACCGTGGCCCCTAGTTCTTGCGTCCGCACACCGCTTGCGTCCCCTAATCTAAAACTCTCTATTGATTGCTGCAGAGTTGGTTTCTTTTTCTATTTTCAGTAATGACTGCTTGCTTCCTCCTTCCCTCCCCATTATTTCCATCTCTGATGATAGGGCCACCGTAATAAGCGAACAAGACTGCGATTTTATTATTCAAGGCTTTCATTATGAGATGAACGAGGCAGAAAAATAAAAAGCGGTGGCAGTGGGAAAAGAAGGTGCCAAAGCTATATCTACGCTGGATGATATTAAACAAGTTATAGAAGTGCTTTTTCTAGAGCAGAAACCGCATTTTCTGTACTCCATTTACGTGCAATAGTTCGCTCAAAGGCTGAAAGCAACGAATGGTTGTGATCGGCGGTATATTGAAAAATACTGGGCATTCCTAGAGCAATGTGCGACGCCGGCGGCAGAGCGAGAATATTCGAGCGAGGCGCACGCGCCCGAAATCTGCGGCTTGAGTCGACGTGATCAAGCAGACGCGAGTTGAAAGGGAAAAATCGATATGTCTGTCCATCGCCCGACCACCGCCGGATCAACGCATAACGCCAGCGGGCCGCAGCAGCAGCCCATCCCAGCAGCAGCAGCGACGGCGGCCGGCCGGGAAACCAGCATGCCAAGAGGCGGCGGCAGCCGCTGCGCCGCGAGCGCATAAACTGGGCAGCTTTAGAAACTGGGGGGCTCGTCAGGTGCCGCCACCACTGCTCCCAGCATGCCCTGCGACTCACAATGGGGCTCCTATTCAAACACCAGTAGCGGCGGCAGTTTGGGCTACCGCTGGGCTTCGCCGCTGCGCCCGTCTCGGCCCCTGCGCGAGGGCTGACTCACACTTCGCGACGCGCTGCTGCTGCTGCTGCTTTGCATTCGCCCGACGCCTCGCGGACGCACGCCGCCGTGCTGACAGTGCGCGCGATCGCCGGCAGTCTGCTCGACGGCGAGCTTCCCGCGTCAGTCTGCCCGCTCCAGTCGCCAGTTTGACTGCAGGTGAGTGTTGTGTGTGTGCACGCTGGGCTTCGTGTTGTGTAATCGCTCCCGAGTGTTTGGCGACCGGCTGCACAAAGAGCGAACGCGCGCCGCCGATAGCAGCAGCCGCCGCTCGTACGCAGCCACCGCGATTTGGTGGCGTCGGTCGGCCGAGAAGCCAAGCCGCGCAGCGATAGCAGAAACGCGTGTGCGTGACGGCGGGAAGGAGGGGGGAGGGAGATGGTGAACTTGTCAACTTGTTTTGTCTTCTTTTTTGCGGGAGCCTGTGAGTGCCAGGTGGTGCGCGTTGTTTGGAAGGCCGGCACTTTTGTATAGGCGCGCTTTCTTGAGGGGGAGAGGAGGCATCCGACGCGCCTCGTACACACACCGCGAAAGTTACCACCTGTCTGAATAGGCCGGCTCCTAGGCTACGGAAGCGCTACGAGGGCGCTAGAGCGCTCGTCTTTCGAACTCTGACGCTGTCATGCTTTCGTGAGGCGTCTTTTGAGCGTCCACGAAAACTTTTTCAGGCTCCTACCTCAACTTGAGAAACTTTTCGTGGCGTGTTTGTTTTATATTGCGATGCGGCCCAGAAAGCTGATTCTTGGGCTAGTTGGTACGGTTTACTCATAATTAGCCCAGGTTTGGCTAAATCTCATAACCCAGGTCATAAACTCATAAGCCCAGGTTTGGCTAAATCATATTGTATCCATCCTTTCGCCGAGTGTTCTTATCCGGTAGTTTCGTTAGTATACTATCATAGAGCCGGTGATAGCAGGTGTCGCTGCGGTAGTCGGGTGACCATTTTGTGTGGTTACGTCACGATGTCAGCATGTTTTCTGAAAGCCAGCCGAGGTTCGTTATTCGCATTCTGCGGGTGTTAGACTCATATCACATGGTGTGACATTCTTTGACCCTGCAAATGGTCGATAAAAGCCCTACAAATCGCCAAATGGAGCCGAAAAGTAGTCATACTTACGTACTAGGTAGTCGCAATGTTAGCGTGGAAACACTTTAGGACCATCACTGTTACATCATCTTGCGGTAGCGCTTGTTTCATCCGAACGATGGCAACATAAATTATGACTATAGGAAATGTCCCGCTTGCGAACACCTATATGATTGCGCTAGAAAAGTCTTCGTACTCCACACTAACATTTCAAGTGAATTTTAATAAGAGTATGGCAGAGTCATGGGGACTTCGTCCGTGGGAACCCTCTGCTGTGGCGGAGTAAAGAGGGGTGCTTATGAAGTCGATGGTACACCCGCTGGTGAAAGCAATAAAATTCTGTGGCATGTTAGTCCTTTTTATTTATTGACATGATAAAATTGGAGATGTTTACGTACAAATAAGGAACCACCTTTCTCATGCCGTTCGTTACCAGGAATCTAGAACTATTGATGACTATCGAATAGGGCAGCCCATTTCTCGCCGAAACTTTCAAGAAAGCAGTAGTTGTGTGCAAAAGTACGGTATAAATTTCGTTACCACCACGATATGTTTATTGCGCATTGTCATTTGTAGAACTTGCGCTATCGTGTTTGATTATGATTAAAATTTGATGTACTTTGTCAGCTTAGCTCGGGGCGGCTCGATTCGGCTCCACGGACATACAGCCTAGTGCGTTTATGTACACTCAGAACCGACACATCTTGAATATGTTTCTTGGCGTGTAAAATGTTCTGCGTCTCTTTAATTCTTCGGAATTCAGCGTTACAAGTGCATTCGTACTCATTCATTTTATGAGCAGTTGGCACGTCGACGAGAATAAGAAAACCTTTCTCGCTGCGCTCTGTCTTGAGAAATAGCCTGGTGACACACCGTTAGCGAGTTTTATCATACCGCTACAGAACTACCGTTACTGCTACCGCCTCCGCGGTCAGCAGCTTTGTGCATACTATATGTATAGCTTGGTAATGCCAGATGGGCACGCTCAGTCTACGTTCAGTCGACTACATTCACTCAACTACGTTCACTCGACCACAAAATTTTACGGAAAACGAAATCTGAGATAGAGCTGAATATCTACGCAGCCACACAACGTAGCCTCGTGTTCGCATTTACAGCCTCTACCAGTATATGTGAACAGCATTGTGATGTTCGGTTTTACTGACTACTGTTACAGGCTGCTCGGAAATTGAACGTTTTCTGATACCCTGTGGTCTATAAACTTTTGTGGTTGACTGTACGTGCGAAGCCGTAGCTGCAGCTGTAACGGTGCAGCGGTGGCGGCATTCTAAAACTTAATATTGCCGGTTTCGTCGTCTCCTTCGTGCAGTTTGCAGAGGAGCTCAGCTTATATCTCAACCGCACACAATAATGGAATCGCAGAGGTTGCATTCTTGCAATAACGAACCCTAACACGAGCTCTTGACAACGGTCTGCATCGCTTGCGTGGCGATGCAGCGGTCGTACTTGCAACGGTGGCGCTTACTCGAACCCATGGTGGACATGTAAATGCGGTTGAATGGGGGGCACAGGTCAGAATTGAGAGCGCCGTTAGTTAAATTTTGATCTCCGGAAAAAGTACAGAACGCTCACTCGTGTTACTCGACCTACGGACAGTTAATAGTGGGAAGGAGGATGCAGAAATGCCGACGTTGCCTCCAAAGTGCGAATGTATTCGAGAACTGCCCGATTTCCACCAAGGCAATTGCTATTAGCTCAAGTTGATAACGTTCTTTAATCCAAATGTAAATCTCTCTTATGAGCGAAGCCCTATAGCTGTTTCGTTTCGCGAGAGTTGACGTCTTCCTTTAATGCACAAGGGCGCCGAAACTGGAATAAGAGAGACCCAGGGCCAGGATAATGTAACGATTCTATGCCAATGCAATTCCTTGTCGCGCTTGTCATTGGTCAGAGCGGCGCTCTGCCTGCGTTATCAACGGGATAAAAGCAGGCCATGAATGGAACGATAAGAGCGGCATATAATTGATCATAAGGAATGGCTACATTCTACCGGCTCAGCAGGTGTGTATGCAACAATCCATGTTCGACGAGGGTGAATGAGAAAGTATTTGCCCCTGTTATTGTTTAGCCAACTTACGGCTGTAAATGCGAAGTCAACATAACCATTCCAAGCGGTGGACGTTTCTTGGACCGACCTGGCCTTATCTGCCTCTAGCTCTGTGGCACGGCGTTGCTGTCAGTTGTTGAAGATGGCGGTTGTGCTTCACACGTTCACGGCGTACGAGCGACGTAGTGTGATTCGTTTTCTATGGAGCAAGGGACGAACGCCCATCGAGACCTACAGGGAAATGCAGCCCATGTATGGGAAAAGGTGTCTCGCTTTGAGAAATGTGAGGTGGTGATGTAAGTTCGTAAAAGGCCGTGAAGACTTGCATGACAACGAGCGTTCGGGGAGGCCGCGTGCGTCGCCGACTGGCGACAGGGCCATCTGAAATTTAGTGCTGTGATGGGACAAATGTGTGAACCGGTGTGGGGACTATGTGGAAAAACAGTGTAAGGTACGTAGAATGGTACGTATATTTGTAATTACCTTTATGTACCTTATTTTGGCTAATAAAAAATAGGGGCAAATACTTTCTGATTCGCCCTCGTATATCCTATCATATCCCCTTATGACGAAACACTGGTGATGGTAATGGAACAGGACATGAAAAGCCGTAAAGCTTTTCTGACTGTGCTAGAAGCCGACGCGAAAACGCGCTTCCCGTCGTCAAAAACGTCATCCGTCTGACCAATTGACGTCGACGAGCCGATAGCGTTCCGGCATGTAAACTCGTGCATTATATAATGGTTGCAACGCGCGAACGCTTTGCTGTCAATCTACTCTTCGTTGCTGCTTGGGGTCGTGACGTGACTGGGGGAGACATTACGTATATACGTACTTCTTTCGCTCGAGACGTGAAGCAGAGACGTGGGTTGCATTTTCACAGGCCACCGGGTAGATTCTACCGCCGGGTGATTCTACACTGGTGCGCCTGACGCTGTAGAGAGAGGAAGATCTCTCGCCCGCGAAACGCCGAGTCGTTCACATTCTTGTCTATTTAACAGCGGTATACCGATGTAGCTTGTGCGACAGCGATGTCCTGAAATTCCTAGTGCACGACGGAACTATATGTATTTGCCTGTGTACCGGCGTCTCGATAACCTACGTGCCGCTTCGTGTTCTTTTGGTTGTGCGGCCCGTTGAAAAGACATGACATGGGAACGTATCTAGTGGTTGTTTCAGGGCGACCCCCGTTTGCATTTCGGACAGCATGTCGGCGGGCGCACGTGACTTGTGCGGAACCGGCGTCTGAGGTCAGTCCTAGACCGATTGCGCTAGGTTTTCATTCGCAGACTGACAAGGGTCGGCAGAGGATACCGTTCACTGTTGTCGCTGAATGCAGTGCTTAAACGCAGCAGCACACGCGTCGAGTAGTTTTTCGCCGACTGCAGGAATAGCGAGTAGCATCTGTAACGCGAATCAAAGCAGTGACCGTTGCTTGTTTCTGCTACGGTTCCTACACTACAAGCGTCTGCATGACAATTATTGGCGAACGCTTCGTTGGGAATTTCGCCGAAATTTATAGTTTGAAAACTTTTCGTCGCAGCAATCCTTAATAAAGTGACACGTTTCACTCGTTTCGTTCACACCCCGAGGAAGCGGTTGTGGCAGCGGCGATGTACTGTGTAGCCAACGTAGACGAAAACGGGCCTTCTAAAGAGGAGCAGTTGCCTTTTATAAAGTAATAAAATATGTGTCGAATGAACAATGATGATGATGATGATGAGATGAAGCTTTATAAATTATAGTATGGCTCATCGGCCTACTAAGGGTAATGTGTTTGGGGAATCAGGAGATGTCGACAGAGTCAGCTACCGAGGAATGCTCCCCCGCACGGTTACACCGTGCGGAGAGTGCCCGATTCTGCAGCAAACGCGTACAGTGCCCTCAGGACAGCCTCGGCTGAGGAATGGATCCGCTCTTTGAAGCTGGGCACTTGTCCCCCGGTGCCTTTGTCGGAGGGCTGCGTGCGTGGGGCACACCCACAGCAAGTGCCTGATGGTTGGCGCAGCAACCCATTTGTATTCGGTGGTAGCTGTTCCGCCGTGTTGTCAGGAAGACGTACAGAAACAGATACTAAGGATGTAAGGGTTCTTTTCCTCCGGTTATATTCGTTTATTGTATTCCATCCCACTGATCGAGTGACCGATCCCAACGATTGCGGCTTCGTGCGAGTTAGTGTGACATGAAGGGGAAAGATACTGCGTAAGTATAATTGCAAAATACGGGCACGGCCCCTGTGGTAAAAAAAAAAAAAATGGAGATTTATACATGAGCTCGAACCAGCGTCACGCAGCAAGATAAGCACGGCTCCAAAATCGGGTTGGAAAGCTCTATGTTATTCTCATTAAAAGAAAGAGCAAGTGATGTGCACTATACCGGATCGCACTTATGCTCTGTAGTTAGCCTGTATAGGAGTACTGTACGATGCGCAGTTAGGGAATTTGCGCAAATTTCTGTCGGGGTCCAGACATCTTGCACAACGTCGTTGAGCCGCCGGCGTCATCGTTTAAAGGCCGTTATGTTATTCACTTGAGGCCTCTTAACTTAATTGAATAATAGTAATAATAATAATAATGTAATATGAGTATTTATTATAAGACACTAGACACAGTCTAGTTGCACCGGCAGTACACGAACGCTGATCGCGCGCACGGCAGACATAAGAGCGTTTTCTTCGTCCTCTTCTTCACTACAATGGCCCCGGGAAAGAAGAGGAGCCATCCTGGCGACTTACAGCGTAGGTAGGATGAGGGGGTCATAGTACGGCTTAAGTCGGTTTACATGAACCGCGTAACGCCCGCGACGCCTAAGGTCAGGTGATGGCGTCACAGGTTCTACAACGTAGGTGACAGGGGAGGTACGGTCTATGACGCGGTAGGGGCCATCATAGCATGCAAGAAGTTTGGTTGAAAGGCCAGGGCTGTGAGGCGGGACCCACAACCAAACGAGGCAACCAGTCGGGAAAAGTGGCGTATGCGCGCCAGTGTCACGCCGCAGCTTTTGACGACATTGAGCGGTGGTCGTAAGGGTTCGCGCGAGCTGCCTACAGTCCTCGGCGTATTTGGAGGCTTCAGACACAGGCGTGCATTCGGAAGCGTCGGGTCGGTATGGGAGCAGTATGTCCATAGTACACGAGGGCTCTCGTCCATACAGCAGAAAAAAGGGTGAAAAGCCAGTGGTAGCTTGTGTGGCCGTATTATAGGCATACGTGACGAACGGCAAAACAGTGTCCCAGTTACTGTGCTTCGAGGCGACGTACATAGTCAACATGTCACCGAGTGTGCGGTTGAACCTCTCTGTCAAGCCGTTCGTTTGCGGGTGGTAGGCTGTAGACTTGCGGTGAACGATGCTGCATGCAGCGAGAAGGCCTTGGATTACTTCGGACAAGAAGACACGTCCCCTGTCGCTGAGCAGTTTGCGTGGTGCGCCATGTCGAAGAACGGAGTTCCGCAAGATGAAAAACGCAACTTCGCGCGCATAGGCTGCCGGGAGTGCGGCAGTCTCGGCGTAGCGCGTCAAGTGGTCGACACCTACAATTATCCATCGGTTACCCGAGGAGCTGCAGGGAAGTGGCCCGTATAGGTCTATGCCGACGCGATCGAAGGACCGAGCCCCACAGAGCAGCCGCTGTAGCTCACCAGGAGGGCGCTGCGGAATATTACGCCGTTGGCACGCCGTGCAAGCGCGTACGTACTGGCGCATGAAGTGATACATGCCGTGCCAGTAGAAACGCTGCCTTAGCCGAGTATACGTTTTCAGAACGCCGGCGTGACCATTATGAGGAGCAGCATAAAAATAAGCGCATATGCCAGAACGCATGTGTCGTAGTATCACAAGGAGCCATTTGCAACCATCAGGCAAATAATTTCTGCGGTAAAGGACGTTGTCGCGTACAGCAAAGTGAGCGGCTTGGAGACGAAGTGTTCGAGAAGAGGGTGTGACGGATGGGTCGTGGCGGAAATTCAGCATAGTTCAAGGCAGGGGATCCTTACACTGCTCGTCCGGCATATCAGGGACGTTGAAGGCTGACATGGATGCGAAGAGTGGAGAGACTGAAGCCACATCAGAAGGTATCGGTGCTCGGGAAAGCGCATCGGCGTCAGAGTGCTTTGTGCCCGATCGGTAGACAACGCGTATGTCATATTCTTGTAAGCGAAGTGCCCATCGGCCTAGGCGACCTGACGGATCCTTCAACGAGGACAACCAGCAAACGGAATGGTGGTCGGGAACAGTGTCAAAAGGGCGACCATATAGGTACGGACAAAATTTGACGAGAGCCCAAATAATGGCCAAGCACTCCTTTTCTGTTACCGAGTAGTTGGCTTCTGCCTTCTTTAAAGTGCGGCTCGCATACGCGACGACGTACTCGTCATAGCCGTCTTTCCGTTGTGCGAGGACGGCACCAAGTGAATGCCGCTTGCGTCCGTGTGTACCTCTGTAGGCGCTGTGGGATCGTAGTGTCGAAGAATCGGGGGCGAAGTAAGTAGGCGACGTAGTTGCTTGAAGGCTTCGTCACAGGAAGTTGACCACGCGGAGATGTCGTTGGTAGCTGTAAGCAAATTGGTCAGTGGTGCAATGATAGTTGCGAAATTGCGCACAAAACGCCGAAAGTAAGAGCAGAGCCCTATAAAGCTGCGGAGCGCCTTAAGAGTAGTGGGCATCGGAAACTCTGCGACCGCGCGAATCTTGGCTGGGTCAGGAAGCACACCGTCCTTCAATACAACGTGTCCCAATATTGTTAACTTGCGGGCAGCAAAACGGCACTTTTTGATGTTGAGTTGGAGGCCAGCGGAGGTGAGGTAGGTCAATATTTCACGCAAGCGAACGAGGTGCGTCGGGAAATCTAGCGAAAGCACCACGATATCATCAAGGTAGCACAGACATGTTTTCCACTTGTAGTTACGAAGGATGGTGTCCATCATACGCTCGAAAGTAGCGGGCGCGTTGCAGAGTCTGAATGGTATTACGGTAAATTCGTACAAGTCATCGGGCGTGACGAAAGCTGTCCTCTCACAGTCATTTTCTGCCTTCGGCACTTGCCAATAGCCGGAGTAAAGATCGAAAGATGAGAACTACTCCGCGCCTTGTAAGGAGTCGAGGGCGACATCTATCCGAGGCAGCGGATAGACATATTTACGAGTGATCTCATTCAGTCGACAGTAATCCACACAGAAGCGTATTGACCCGCCCTTCTTGCGTACTAATACTACAGGAGACGCCCAAGGACTGTGGGAAGGGCGAATGACGCCACGGTGCAGCATATCGTCGACTTGCTCGTTAATGATCTGTCGCTCGGCTGCCGACACGCGGTATGGTCGCTGATGTAAAGGAGAATAGGAACGAGTGTGGACGCTGTGAGTGACGGTTGCCGTACGCCCCAGAGATGGTTGTTCACAATCAGACGACGAGCGAAAGTTCTGAAGAAGCGCGAGGACTTGCTGGCGATACGGAGGCGGCAGATCAGCGTCTACGACAGATTCAAGAACGTCTGACGACGACGACCGCAATGATGATGATGACGTGCACAGCACGGGAGAAATGAGGGCGTCGAGCTGATAACAGGCCGTGTCGTCGGAAGTATCGAGAATGTGAAGCGGGTCAAGGAGCTGGATACGACCTAGTGATTCGTCGCGCAGTAAGGTGTCACAGGGTAGTGAAACGGGTTACACACAAGCATAGAAGATAATCCAGATGCAGTGGTGAGGACAGCAAACGGGAGAGGTACGGCCTTGCGACGTAGAAAAATAGGCGACGGTGTAAAAAGTACTGTAGCGTTTGGCACGCTACAGCAAGAGACGGGCACAAGCACCGACATTTCGGGTGGTATGTCTGTATCGGACACAACGGTGAGCTTAGAGGCTTTATCTTCAGAAGGGTCAGTCAGCGGGGCATCGGCAAGCGGGAAAAGCGCCACTTCGGCCCGGGCACAGTCGATGATGGCACGATGGTGAAACAAGAAGTCCCAGCCGAGAATGATGACATGTGAACATGAAGACAACACAAAAAAATCAACAACATAGACAATGCCATCGATGACCACCCTTGCAGTACATTGAGCAAACGGGGCTATATGCTGCGCAGTCGCGGTGCGTAGAAGCATACCAGACAACGGCGTTGTGACCTTGTGGAGGTTACGACAAAGCTTTTCGTCGCTAACCAAAACTGCAGCCCCATTATCAATAAGCGTAGTTGCAGCGGTTCTTTCGACCAAAACGTCCAATAAATTGCGTGGCGACTGTGCAGGCCTTGTAGAAGTCGCGAAGCTTGCAGTTCGTGCGCGGAACTGCAGCAACTAGTTTCCCTCGCTAGGTGACTGGCGGCGACGTAAGGGGGAAAGCGAGCGACGACGTGGTTGTGGCGAACGATGGGTGTCGACAGGGCGTCGAGGAGGCGGCGAGAACTCTGGGTTGGGAAGCATCGCATGTTCGGTAGCATTGTGGAAATAGCCATATCCAGGCGTCGCGACAGCAGGGTTAGCAGGTGGCATGCGACGATGGCAGAAGCGCGCGACATGGCCGGGCGAAACCGCAAGCGAAGCATATGGGCTGGTTGTCGCGTGTGCGCCAAGGGGTCTGAACTGGGCTTCGAGACGGAATTGGAGGCGAGGCGGGAGGAGGCGCAGCTTGAAGTCGTATTGGCGCAGGAAACGCGAACGTCGGCGGCACAGGTCGCGCGGCGACTTCGGCATAGGTCAGAGATGCAGCCGCAGGAGGTTAGGATTGAAATAAAGGTAGCGACTCAGCAAGTTCCTCGCGGATGACCCGCCTAATGGGAGCAGCCAGAGATGTGTCAGGCTGGGTAGGGCGATCGCTGAGAGGCAGCATAGACAGTTGGCGCCATCTCCTCACGAATGAAATCCTTAATCTCAACAGAGAGCGATGATGCTGGCGTGGAGTTGGAGCGAAGCGTGAGGCCCAAGAGAGAGTCGCCAGGTGCAACAGCGCTGCGCGCAAGGACCCTTTGTCGACGCAGCTCATCGAAGCTCTGACAAAGAGTGACGACAGCAGCGACAGAAGTAGGGTTTCGCGCCAGAGGCATTTGAAATGTGTCGTCCTCGATATCCTTGAGGATATATGCTTCACCTTATCCTCTTCACTCATGGTGGAATCGACACGGGCGCAAATATCCACGACATCCTCTATGTAGCTGGTGTAAGTCTCGCCGGTTTGTATAGTTCCCGTTCATGATTGTGGAACCACAGGTTCGCAACGTCAGCAAGGTAGAAGATGACGCAACGTAGGTTCGTGGGGTCATCCCACTTGCTGTGATCACTGACGCGCTCGTAGGTAGAGAGCCAATCTTCCACGTCAGTCTCACCTGATCCGCTAAAAACAGGAGGGTCCCGCTGCCGCTGGACGGCGCCGCACATGATAGGACCGGCGGATGCTCCAAGCGGACTGTTGGGAGCCTGGTTCATGGTAGCGGCTGGAGCAGTTGTCAAAGTTCTTCTGCAAAGTTCCAGGGTGAGGTCGGGGAGTGCAGCACATTCCACCGAATGTCATATGAGGATTTATTATAAGGCACTACGCGCAGTCTAGTTGCACCGGCAGTACACGAACGCTGATAGCGCGCACGGCAGACGCAAGAGCGTTTTCTTCATCCTCTTTTTCACTACAATAATAATAATACGCTTCAGTATTTCTGGAAAACATGTTGAATTAAGCTACAAGACTGTACTAACTAGAAATCAAAATAATGAACATCTTATTACATTACTGTATTAGTTTATTATGTGGAAAGTAGAGCGAGAGAAGGGAGTAGGAATAGACAGAAAGACAGGGAGGACCGGTTGGCTACCCTGTGCTGGGAAAGGGGGTAAGGGGGATAAAAGATAATAGAAAAGAGATATTACAAAAGAAAAGGAAAGAATAGCGAAAACAAGGGGGGGGGGGGGGGAGGAGAATGCGGCACTGCTTAAAGTCTGTCTCTAAGACCAGTCCGCCACAAGAAGCGCAACAACGCTTTCAAAGCTTTCTGTGCTGAGGACGGTTTCGACCAGTATCCCAGGACCTTTCCTCAGACAAATGGCTTTTGTCAAGACTAACACTCTTGAAAGTTGTTTCCTGGGTGCACTGTAACGGGGACACTCGCAGAGAATGTGGGCGATTGTTTCCTCGCAGCTACAGTTATATCATGTAGGGCTGTTGGCCATTCCGATCCGAAATGAGTACACGCTCGCGAAGGCCACGCCAAGCCACAAGCGGCACAGAAGCGTCTTAGCTCTAGGTAGTCCTGACGGAAGACGTAGCCGTAGATGCGGATCCTAGTTAGGGAGATGAACGTTGGTAAATTCCGTCGAGTTCCAATGTGCAAGTGTAAGTTCACGTGCGAGTAAATGAAGACCTGTAGCGTCGTCTGTTCCGGATAACGGTATAGCTACACAGTGGAGGCCGTCATGAGCGGATCGGGTGGCCTCATCTGCACGGTCGTTTCCGTAGATACCGCAATGGCCTGGTATCCACTGATAAACGATGTTGTGTTTTTTCTCTATTGTGTGGTGATGAAAAACCCATGTGTCAGCGACTAATTGTTCATTCGGTTCATGACGAAATCGCCACATAATGCATTGGAAAGCGACCTTGGAGTCGGAGAAGATTGACCACGTCTGTGACGGTTCTTGAATTACGAATTCTAGAGCAGCACGGAGGCCGGCTAGTTCTGCAGCCGTCGATGATGTAAAATGCAATGTCTTTAATTTTATGGTGACGGACTTCGGGGGAATAATCACTGCTCTTGCTGAGATTGTTGAAGAAACTGAACCATCCTTGTAAATGTGAAGGCGTCTGCTGTGTCTCTCATGCAGGAGCATTATAGTGTGACTTGTGGTAGGGCTAAAAACGACGATTGTGTTTTCTTCTTGATTCCAGGAATGGTTAGGAGGGCTTCGAGGGGATGTAGGCACCACAACGGTAATGGTGGTCTTGCTGCGGGCGGGAAGTTCGAGGGAAGCACTGAACGATGCGAAGCAATAATATCGCTGAACACAGAGTGTGGCCTAGAAGCAGGAAGGGAGGCGAGGTGGTGTGATGGAATCCGGGCGAAATGCTTGATGCGCATTCTTAAAGCATCGACGCGAATATATGTTGTAATGGGTGGTCACGCGCGATGACAACAGTCGCTGCTGAAGATGCACATCTCGGAAGGCCAAGGCATATTCTCACTGCTTGAGTTTGAATCGACTGGAGCACAGGTGCGTTTGTTCTTCGGGTCCTGCCGACCACGGGTAAGCTGTAGCGCATGAACCCGAGCAAAAGGACAGTATAAAATTGAATCATCGCTCGTACAGATGCACTCCACGATTTTCCTGCAAGAAATCTTAGCACGTGGGGGAAAGTAGAGGCGTGCTGATGTACTTTATATTGAGCAAGTTGATCATTAAGAATACCACAGTCATTTCATTCTTGCACGGGACCTCACTTATTTTAACCCTTGGTCGTAAAGGAACGCTATTTACGGTACTGCGCAGTTGCGGGCCCGGAAGTTTCTTGCGCGACCACGTTGTCACAGTTGCGCTTATTACGTGATCTGACGGCAGCTGATGAAAACGTTGAACGTGAGAGAATCCTCCGTCCGTTGAAGCAATATTGTGCGCTTCTTGAAGCCTGGTAATCCGCGCGTGCAGCCCGTCAGAATTTAATTATGCGGCTTGCACCGAGTGAGACTGGTGTTTAGTTGTTAAGGGTCGAGCTTGCTCGTGACGCCCCCTCGATACTCACTCCAATGCGCGGAAGAATGGGGAACTACAGCGCTTGGTTAAACTACGTGGACTCGTTCAGATCGCTAGGCTCATTTCCTGAGTTGGCGCTCGCTGATGACGATGCGAGACGAGACCTTCCCTTGGCAGAGCTGCGCATTAAATCAAGCGGCCTCCGTAAGGTGATGGCAGTCCAAGCGGCGCTGCAATCGCCTGCTTTGGACGCTACGCGATTTCTTTAGCTGGTAGCGCGCCTTCCGGAGACGCTCCTCTCTGCCGTGTCCTTTCCTTTTCAGGAAGCGCCCTAATGGACGCGGTGATTTCGCGTACACCAACAGCGTTGCCGGTGTCCCTTCTGTGTCGGCTGGCGCAACGATTGCTGCTTTTTTCCAGGCGCAGCGTCGCGGCGGATAATCCGCTCATGTATGCAGCGTGGGTGGCGATCAAGCGAGGGGCGCCGCCGCGTTGCTCTGCAAAAGCGCGGCTTCGCGTCGCAGACGACCGGCTGCTGCACAAAGTGGTCGCCGCTGCAGCCCGATTCTTAAGCAGCACCGGAACACTGAGGATAAAAAAAAAAGGGGGGGGGGGGATAACATGCTCAGGATAGCGCTGTAATGAGCTTGTTCTCATTGACTGTCAGCCGTGTATGCCGGAGTTCCGTAAATCATGACGCATGTACCAACTACTCGACCACAGTGGTGCGTGCGAGGAGCTCTGCCGAACTTTGGACAGCGAGAAATTATGAGTAACGTTAGTGATAGGGAACCACGCGAGAATCGTTCACAGACGTCGAGAGACATCGCGGAGTGTAGATGTCCGGTTCTTTCTGCTACAAGTCTAACAACGCGCGAGATTGACTGCACCGCGCGAGCGAGGTTGGGGGGTTAACAATTTTAGTGGTTGCAGGAACAGACAGGAAATAAACAAAATATATTTAATGCCTATCTCAACGTCGAGAACAGACCTGTGGAAACGGCGACACTCTGTATAGGGATTCAGGTCGCTCTAGCTTAACGACGACGCACACGCTGAAACCATTTATTCAGCGGCTTGATCGCACTGCGCTTTAGTGGCCCTCGTTCTTTAATTGGCGACTTCCTTGACTGTCCTCTTCGGCACTGCATGTATTTCTCACTGCTGCTTAATTAAGTGCTGACGTCGGCGGCACACATCGTCCCTTTTGCCCCTTCGCCTTCTACTTGGTCTGCTTCAGCCTCGTAAGCTCCATCAGGATTCTTAGTTAGACCGACTTTCGCTTAATTGCAGACGACCGGGTGAGGGTTAATGCAATACGCACTCTACGCCTGTCCCCGTGAACTCGGTACAGCGTTCGTCTAACACACTGTGCATATCATGGTTTTGTCCTTGGCAGTCTGCCAATAACACATGTTGCAGACGCTAGCATATATGCTTTTTTCCATTAATTAATGCACTAGCAGGACTGCCATTAGCAGCTAAATGAGGGAAGCGGGACGTACGCGTGCACGTACAGGAGGAGCGTTTTCGCGATCAGTCGTGAGATTTCGGTAATATAAAGTCTTTTTGGGTCACATATCGCGAAGTCTCGGCACCGAGTCGTCATGAATGCTAACGCTCATTTAGCTGTTTGCGAAAAAATAAGCTCATGCGTTGTCTTAAGATAAACTGGCTAAAATTGATCTAAACGGTGACGAATAAGCACAGACGAACGCAGTGGGATGAATAGTCTCGAACGATGGTAGAAACCTTTACGGGCCCGTAGCTTAGTCTACGTGAAGTGCCCGCATATGGTGAGCGGATTTCCAGGAACCGGGAAACCATCGCGCACGTGTGTTGAAGGTCGCTGTGTTTGAGTTCGCCGGTATTATTGCTGATGAAAAGTGATGCATACTCCATTAGTAACGTTTCCCTGAGCAGAAGCGACAAGCTTTTCTTTTACGCAAAATCCCAAGATAACTTCACTGGGACCGTCTGTAATTAGCATTTCATGCTTAAAAAGACTCAGTGACGACAAAAGCTAACAGTTTGGCTGTTTTCTTTCTTTAACCCGGGAAAGTAGGCCACCGATTCGCGGGCTTTCTCAAACATAAAAAAATAACCCACATCAGCGACTAAGAAATATCAAGAAAATAAAAAAGCGTCAATGGAGTGAAAAATTGCGTAAATCAACGACAGCCTGCTTTACTGTATGTACAGTCAGAGTGCGATATATCAGTAACGCGCGAACGTCCAGTCGGAGCGTATATTACCAGGACATTTGTGCACTTACACGAAAAATCGAAACAGCGAAGTTACTTTCACACAGCGCAGTACAAATGGCATCACTACAGATGCTACGTGTAAATCACTGACAGTATATTCCCAAAGAAAACAGAAAAGAGAGGTTCAAGTTCACATGAGCGCGCACGAAGTCAGATTCTTGAACCCATTCGCAATAGATCGAGAAGAATGAGAGGAACCGAGGTGCTCTATTTTTTTTTTCTTTAGTTGGACCTATCTTAAGCAAACAGATAATGAAGCCAAAGAAGGCATATATAGGGGAAATTAGCAGTTGTCTTAATTGATATGCAGAAATACGGAAACTTGCCGCAGTTTGGAGCTGAACCCACATCTTCCCCATTTCGCGTGCGGTGCTTTATACCATTTAATCTACCGCGGCGGCCTTCCTCCCATCAACTTTCCCGGGTATTTGTGTATGTCTACAAGACTATAGCCCTGGGAGTGGTAGCTGCCGCGGCCGCCGCTTAATAGCTCCTGAAGGAACGTGCCAGAGCCTTCTATAGCGCGGCCGCTCTGTGAAAACTCGCATTGAGCGGCCGTGGTTCTAGCATAGCACTCAATGCGCGATGCGTTGTCTTCAGGCGACAGGTCGCACGCGTGCCGCGTCAGCTGCCTGTGTGTCTGAGGGCGTGCTCAGCACGATATCGCACCACGCTCGCATGCACTGACCAGCGGTGGGTTTCAAGTGCTGACGTCCTGGCATGCTACTCCAGGTGTATACACTGTTGGATAAGCGCACAAAATTTATCAAATTTTATAAAGGGCACCGTTCTGTAGGCTTGCATCACACCGGACAGACCGCTGCGGACGCCCCGCGCGACAGTAGATAGCAGAGTCGGTGCGTCTTTCCTCAAAGGCGGTTTTTGAAAGTACTTCGTCGAGCTGCTATATATATGTATATGTACGACTTCGCCATGCGGTCAGCATGAATGCAGCCTTGTATGCCACCGTGGTACAAAAGAAGGCATCCTGGTGGCGCTACCGAAGCGATGTACCGTAAAAACCGGAATATAGGTCAAACTTTCTTTAAAAAAACCGTGGCAAAAATTCAAACCCCATCTTTTGTACCGGTCATTCTTTACCGGTTTATACTGGTTTTTAAATATTTTTTTTTTTTAGAATTAATGTTTGGGGGTTGGAGCTATATATTCCGGTCTGACCTATACTCCGGTTTTTTAACGGTGAGATTATCAACAGTTGAAGCAGAGGGCGGTGAGAGTATATAGCTCTGTGGACTTGTTGGTAGGTTACCTTCAAATTGTGGCGCGCGCTCAGACACAGACTCTCAGACAACACACAGCGCTGTGTGTTGTCTCGTGTACCTTTCGTGGGCGGGAAGCAGGCCCGATTGAGTGTTCCTTCGATGTATTTATGTATATTTATTTATTTACGTATTTTACAATGCTGCAAGCCCTCCTCGGGCCCATGCAGGAGTGGTTACAACATGGAATGCAGTACAAAAAGAAAAAAGAAAAGTGAAACCACTGTATCCAAACAAAGAACATTAGCACGTATACAGAATGAACATATTCAATAAATACATACGCTCTGCTTAAATGAGCGATTCGTACAAGCAGGAAAAGCAACGTTTACGATAAGTATGCAGCGACAAGAGGCTTCATATGAAATACAGATAACATGAGTCACTTTATTAGCACTCGAATTCCAGATTCTGAATACTGTCAATAAATGCATTGACAGATGAGCAGTTTACAGCACCAGAGGGTAGCATGTTCCAATGGGAAATGGCGTGTGGCAATGAAGAGTACTTGTGAGTGTTATTATGGCTGGGATGGTGCCGTATTGATTTATCATGATTCGTTCGGGCAGAACGTCTAAATGGTGCTTGAATGTATATTGCTTGTGGTATTCGATAGGAGCCGTGATAAAGTAAGTATAGAAATTTTAGTCTGGAGATCATTCTACGTTGAGCTAGTGGTTGAACGTTAGCCTTGACGCGCAGGCTCGTAATGCTCGTTTGACGCGAATATTGCGAATATATGTATCTCAATGCTAAGTTCTGTATGCGTTCTAGTTTGTCGGTTAAATACTTCTGGTGTGGGGTCCAAATAGTGTCAGCATACTCTGAAGCGGATCTAATGAGGGTTCTGTATGCATTTAATGTAATCTGCGTTATCTATGGTATACCTTCTGACGCCTTCTGCATGCGTTGCCTCACAGTCCGCGGGGACGATCCTAAATGAAAACTGCCACCCGTTTATAGTCTCCATCGACAGAGTGCGAAGAACGGCCTCAAGAAAGCCCAACTGCGATACCAGTGCACTCGTGTCAGAGGGACAAGGGATTGAAAACGCGCGAGCAGCTTGGAGTGGCACGAAATGCGCATTCTCAGGTGGACTGTGTAGCTTGCTGTGCACCACACGTAGGCACTCATGCCCGTTGACGACAAATCTCCTCAATGATGGAATCGCGTCTCATTTCGACACTCTGACCTGAATTTTCACTGTTCATGTTAAGTTAGACGGCATAACTACAGCAGCGTGAGTTCTGACGTGTAAAGGTGGTTTGAAATTGGGTGAAGAGTTTCGCCGTAAGGGGGGGGGGGGCGCAGGCGACGGGTCATCCGTCGTGGGGTGGTGTGCTTCACGCCACGCAGAACAGGAATATTTCTCAAAAAAAGTATCCGACAGTCGCAGGGTGTGTCGAATCGGGACACCTGAATATTATGTTTCGTGTACATAAAGCGGCTCCACTTCCGGAACTTCCTCAAGAATACATTATGAAGCAGGCTGTGGTCCTTTTCATTTCTCTCAGGGTTTGTCACGCGCTTACGTTTCCGAATGGCTCCTTGAGCCTGGCAGTCATTCGGCGGACAGCTGTGTCACTGTGAAGTTGGTTCGCATGCAAGCGTTCATCCGACTTTTTCTTCTTGGCACAGCGCTAAAATTTGATCTTGCCGTGTTGGCGAATGCTAATGCTTGGTTACTGCGAACAGCTGCATGGATACGCTGCATTCTAGTCCAGGAACTCTGACTGGCGCCTTGCGTGCAAAGTTGGAGGACTGCACAGGCATGTAATTCTTGCGGCGCTCGTCATAAGCAAATGCATACGTTCAGCTGCAACATCTGCACGAAGTCTTAATTATGACTGTCCTGTGTGACATCTTCAGCTGTTTTTCTTTTACGAAATTTTCTTTATGCTTCCAGTTTGCCTAATTCCCTCGCTTCAAAGAAAAAAAAATGGTCCTTATGAAAGTGTAGCCCGCCAAAACAAGGTTCTCTGGATGCACTCGTGGTTTGTGCGACTGCCCATCTTGCGCGCTTCCACTTCTGCGAACAGGAAGCTTTGGTTTTTTGTCCTGTTCAGCAGTCAGGTGGTATAGCTCGCCTGCTCCTCCAGCCCCGTGTTGTTGGTACTTTATTATTATTATTTTTTTACCTCTATGCTATTTCATGTCTTATCGCACCGATGGTCGCCGGACCTTGCATCGCCTTTTGCTGGTGGTTTTATTGCTCCACGATACTTTGCAAACTGCCAGTCAGGCCTAGCGTAACGAGCTGTTTCTGGTGAGACGCGATATCCTCGGAGTGGTCCCAGCCGCAAAGTCCTTCGTCTCGAGTGCCGGAAATCGAACAGGGCGACAGGATTCGAGGGGCCAACTTTTTGCTCACCATGGCGGGTTCTCGCCGGGGGCCCCCCGGGTCAGAGAGAGGCTTTTCAGTGCAGCCGTGCGCGTTTTGCCGCAGGAAGGCCCCGCTCTTCACGTTGCACTTGCACAAGGAGAAGGAGGGGGAGAACAAAAAAAGCAGAGGGGGGAGGGGGACGCAATAAGAAAGAAAGAAAAAAAATTGTGGTGCCGGCGCGCGTTGGCGCAAGAATGATTCCGGAGCCGCGTCGCTCTTTCGTTTTGTGCTCTGGCTCTTGCCTTTTTTGAAGCGCAGGCCGTGAACAGGCGATCGATGCTGGAGGCTTGGAAACTAAGCTCCGCGTCTCGAACTGGCGGGCGCGCATGCTGGGCCCGCCGCCGGCGCTCTCGTTATCCAGCGCCGCTGTGCCGGCCGCCGCAGGCAGCGCGGGGAAGCGCGGGTGGAGTGCGCCCTCCCTTCGCGCGGATCCTGCGGTCTCTGGCCGCCGCTCTCCTCCCGAATCGCGCTGCGCCGCTATCGCCGTCCCGCGCAGCACGAGCAGGCCCTTCTTCGCTGCCAGCGGAGACAGTTTCCGCCGCCCGGTTTCCTCGGGGCGGGCTCCGTGCCCCTTGCGAATCCGATGCGCGGACCCCCGCCGCCACCCGCGGGGCGTTTTCTTCTTTATCTGCCTGCTGATGTCGCGCAGACGCGACGACTCGGATCGTCGCCAAGTTTCGCGAGTTTTACAGTTGGCCGTGTCAGCAACTGCGGCGCCTCACTTGGAAGCGCGACACCTCTGCCTCTTCGACTGCACCCCCCCCCTCCCCCACTCCTTCCTTTGCCATCCATTTCCCTCTGTGTATACCCGCTATTTTCTTTTTATTAGTTCAAGACTGGCGTGACATGCGTGGGATTAAATGTCTGTATTCTGGAAAATTCTTGGCCGACTAGGAGTGAGCAGTGCGCAACCTAGAGCTGCAACGTAGGCAGCATTTCAAAACCGCTCCGCACGATTCGTCACCGGGGAAAAAAGCGTCACTATACCGTATAATCAAGAAAGTGCTAGCACTTCCGCTCTTATCACTCAGTTTGCTGCCCGATATAATTAATAGTAAGCATCCGTCTTTCTTTTACCCTTGTCGCATCCACACTCTTCATGAGGACGTCGACACAATGACCCTAGTTTTCGACGTTGGGCTCTGAAGACTGATGAAAACCATCCTGCAGCGCCCTGTCTCATGAGCGGCAAGAAGAAGAAGAAGAAAACATCTATTTGCGGCGATGCTTTGTCCGCGAGAGAGTGGCTATCTCGCGAGCTTTCCTGTATGGCTCCGAACGAGCGCCTGAAAATACCAGCGCTTATTTTCGTTAGACTGCATCATTTATTTCACTTTGGCGCAGCTGTTACAGCCTTTGGACATTGGCTTGCTTGAACATGGCACATCTGACGGTGTCAGGAGCCATATTGCTCCGGCGTTTCGGTGCAGTCGAGAGCAGCCGATATTTCTTTTCTGCCGCGTTGTGCGTCTTGTTAAGGGGGTAAAAAAAAGTTACGTAAACTTTAATATCATAGATGACTTTTCGATTGCTGCGTCATTATCAACAACTTTGTTGTATCCTAATGATTGAGTAGCAGTATCGAGCGCTAATTCAGCCACCCGCGAAATAGCATCGCAATTCGCGCGTGGTGACTTTTAAAATTAACACGAAATTCCGTCGTTGCACGTCTCATTACGCTTATTCCTTAGGCTTTCGCACCTAAGCGTATTGGAACTCGAGGTGCTTCCGCGAATCTATATGCGCAGGAAAATTAATCTGGCTGTAATCGAAGTCGGGATGTCAAACTCTCGCCTGATTTTAGCAAGAGCGCCTCGCCAGAGGGTCAAACGGCAGGCCTCACTCTCTCGCTCCCGCCCCTCTATATGCGGTGCGCTAGCCGTTTACATGAATTCACTAAAGGCGACTTCACCCACTCAAGCCACTTTCAGCTGCCACCTAAAGGCGATGCGTCTTTCTAGCGCATCATCCCCGTTTACGTGAATGCGAGGCGCTAAAGAGAGGATGTGGTGCGCTATACTGCATACAGCATTCACGTAAACGCCGCCGACTACTTTGATCCCATGTCCGGCATAATTAATGCCAAGTGGACACTAATTGTATTCAACATGCCTTTCCTTCTGTTTTTTCTTTCATTCTCTCACGGCACTTTTCTATCCTCTGTTGCGTCGAATACGCCGCGTTGTTTTCTGTGAGATGTCGCACTTTTCTTTTTTTGCCGCTGTCTATACATCGTCGTTCCTGAGTATTATGGCTAGGCTTCTATTATGCGACCTGTCTCTGCGCTTACGCTGTCCCGGAATGATGCGTACACATGTCATGTACCTTGCTTGACTGAATTTGAGGAAGTAATGACGATTAGCTAGGGAAGAAGCTTCTGTCTTCGCCGAATATACGGTGCCTCTTTCTTAATCACTTTGGCCGTGTACCCGCGATGGTGGAAAGAGTGGCGTGTTCTTGCTGTTGTCGGAGCCCTATATACGGCATTCACTTGTGAACGACTCGCCTTTCTCTCGGCGAAGCGCCATTCATGCGTGTCTGATTATGTAGAATGAGCGGTAGTCGTTCAGATGAGTGCGCGATTTGATGTGCCACTCGGCGTGTGCCCGGCATCTGCCGACCGCATTGGATTTGTTCTTTTCCTGCCCCCTCCACTTTTTCTCGTGCGTGTTTTTTTTTTTCTTTTTTTTAGCATCGCATATAAAAAAAATACCGTCGTAATAATGAAACCATTTGATTCAAAGAGAAGTGAGATTGTAATTTTTTTTTTTCAGTTAAGAAAAAAAAAATATCTGTGTGCGCGCCCGTGTTTGGGTTATGAGTAGAAGGAGGGGCGAAGTTCGCACTGGAGTTGCATAACATCGAGAAACCATTTCATGCGAAATCCGCCGTCTTGGGGTGCCCGCGATCTCGCTTAGGTAAATTGTTATACTATAGGCGTGCGTTCGTAAGACGCAACGATAAATTTGACATAATTCGCGTTCTGGCATTTCGTGGATGAATGTATGCAAGAGGTTCTTGTGAAGCGTCAAGGACTGAAGTCCTGAAGTCACTGAAACACCTGCATTCATATATGTCCAGAAAGAGATATACTAATGTACGTTTTCTGCTTATACGCCCACGTATGCAAGATTGCAGTGGCCTATAGAATATGTAGGCGAAGAGGCCGGGCGCGCGCCATCCGCCACTGCTGCTACCTTGCAAACTCAAATTGAGATTCCAACATTGCGTTGTATCTGCTTGGTTTATTTTCTTTTCGTGTCATGAAGACATGCACTAGCATTATTGTGTTAACTTTATGGGCAATATGCCAGAACTCAGCACGTGCTCTAAAACAACTTCTTTTTTTTTTTTTTTTTTTTTTTTTTTTTTTTTTTTTTTTTTTTTTAGTGCGATAGTATGATACATGACACTCGCCGGCATTCGGCTTCGGTGTCGGCGCAGGATAAAGTGGGCGAAGGACACCGTCGTGAACAGAAGCGGGAAATGTGCGCGGAGACGGCGGGCGGCACGTAATACTGACGAGGGTCGTGCCGCAAGCGCCAAGCGCATGCACCTTCTGTTGGATCACTCCTGCCGACTCCACTCCCATCGTAATTGGGGGTGATTTCAGCACAGACGTGTCTCGGCCAGACGCAAAGTGATTCGTCGCGTTTCTCTTGGAAAGGTTCGGCATTCAATGTTACTCAAACGTCAGCGTGCCCACGACGCGTCATCGGTCGTGTATAGACCTCACATTGGCCAATAACTTTTCCAGTGTCGCCACAGAGCCACTGGCCGTATATCATAGCGATCGTAAAGCAATGATCAGCTTGGTGACCAAATAATAAATCCAAAGAAGGAAACAAAAGAAGGTTAAAAAGCAAACGTACATTGAGTATGCAGTTTAATAAAACAACAAAAATATCGTGAGAAGAAAAACGAAATTCATTGTGGTATGCGTCTTTTATTGTCAATCAACATATTTATTATCAACCTATTTATCACCATATATACAGCTCCGCTGGTCATCCACCTTCACAGAGTATAATGGCTCTGATATTTCTTTTTTTTAATAAAAGCTTCTGCATTCATGAAGGAGCTATAGATACTAGACACGCCGCGGTTTTCCCTGCATTTATCGTGCAGCGCGTTGCTGCCACGAGCGCTTCCCGCGTCTCTCCCCTGCGAAATTGCCTTCACCGTGCCGGCTTATGCACATTGTCTTCTGCCGTCAGGAACAACTTTTTTGTCATGTATTTAACCACAGGTGCACGTGCTCAACAAGCATTTGGAAACGTTCAAACTATGCGATTTACTCGTAATTGACAAGACAGTAACAATCGTGGTCAGGGATAAGGCAAGGGAAGCCTCTTGCGCAGTATACAAGCTTTGCGAATGTCAAGGGCTTCGGTGGCGACTGCGGCAAAGCGAGCTGGCTCGCCACTGTCGCATGTTTTTCAGTGGGATCTACTGTTGGCCAATAAATCGTCGACAGCACGCTTCCATACATTTGTTTGTCCGTCAGTGTTACTGGCCCACCGGCGTTGCGTTTCTCGTGCGGTTGCGGACAGTGTTGGACAGTGTTGCTACGCACTGTGAAGACGCCCTAAAAGCGATATACACGACGAACGAGTGGTACAGTGCGATAGCTCAATATTTTAGCTTATTGGTCAGACCGGCTATGGGGGCTTTGGTGGTGCGCATCATTATTTCGTGATTAATGGACGTCTTGGCTATCATCCCGTGCGCTATAACAGGCTCGGTCAACCCATTGTCGCCGTCTATAGTCAAAAGCCGTACTTATACGTACAGCTGCTCACAGAAAACTTTCGGAGCCTCAGAGAGCTGAAACCGCGATAAACCTGGATTTTTTTTTATTCTGACAGCAAATATGCGAACGCTCGAGGCGCGTGTGTGCCGTCGGCGTCTGCCTTGTCGTGCTGTACCGCTATCGACGGCGCATGCGCCGCTCGAAGGCGGAGGATTAGAGGGCCTCCAGAGACGGCGGAGTGCGTTTGGCTGCAAAAAAATCGAAGCGAAGTGGACGCACCGTCAACGCTCCTCTCAATCGGCCCGGTGGTGGAGCCAGGCCAGCGTTCTGCTTTCCACTGCTGGCATGAGCGCTGCGCGCAGGCATACTATGTGCACACTATAGCGTCGTTGCTGAGCTGCTGGGTATGTGCACTGGCCTGAGCAGTAAGAATAGTAAACGTGCCAGCTAACGTTATCTAAAACGTCACTTGGCACTGACCTACGCCGATGGCGTTTCCCCGTCGGTCTCATCTCGTGCGCCATCGAGGCGCGACGCCACTGGCGGCGCACCTAATCACGCAAGTGTTATTGTGAGGCGCCTGGTAGCTTCCAGGGCGCTGTTCCTTCTGCCTCACGTCCGCGTCGGGCCAACACGCAAGCACAAGTTTGCTACCGCGCGCAGTACCACGTTGTAGGCTTGCCGAGTGTGCGAAGAAAATTTTGACGTCGTTGCTTACTGCTCCGGAAACTACTGTGGGCATCCTGTACGAACCGCCTGGTGAGTTGCGAAACATTTGCGAAAGAGTTTCTTCGCGAAATCCTCGGTACTTCCTATAGGACGTACATGTCACTGCAACTTGGACACAGTCCTTTGAGGTGAGCGGCTACCCGCGTGCGGCGGTCGATATCTTCTCGGACCGCGTCGTCCGGCCGACGTGCTGACTGCGGAGTGACACGGCCGGCCTCCGCTGGCTGGCAGTGATAGGGGCCGCCGCCGCAGGCCGTTCCGGCGGCCATCATTCTTTTCCCCGCGGGAGCAGAAGCGCGCGCAGTGCTGCGCGGCATATATACGGGCGGCCACTTTGGCACGGCCGTGTTCCTGGCAGGGCTGGATTTATCGCCTCGCGCGCGTGGGCCCGCGAAATCTGGCGTCGCGCAATAAGCCTTCTTGCGTTGCGAACTCGCCTTTTGCGAATCTCTCGCCGTGATGGATCGACTGCCGGGGCGGTTTCCCGTGCCCTGCTCGGCTCGCTGAGAAAGGAGCACGCGCGGCCGCCCTTGCTGCTGCTGCTCTCGGTCGCGCGCGTCTTCTATTCGGCGGCCTCGTGCCGGCGAGCTTTAGCTCTGCGCTGTCCATGAATCGTGCTCGTTGGCGGATCGTGGAAAAGATACGCGCTGTCGCGGTGTCCACCGTGTCGCGTCGTCGTTTGACGGCGAATCATCGATGGATGAAACATGGACAACGCGGAGCTCACATTTATATGTCCGGTGATGCGCCAGTGCCAAAGCGAACTGTCATGCTGAGAACGATGGCATTTTTTGTTGTTGTTGTTATGCTATCACTCGATTTAGGTTTCTCTGCGCTAAGTCTAATCCCGTGCTTCGTTTTAGTTTGTTGCTCCAGTGCCGACTTCACGCACCTCCGCACGTACAGTCTGTCGCAAATCTGTAAAGGCCAGCGGGCACGTTGCAAGTGTCCATGTGACGGGAGCAGTGTCTTTTGTACCAGCGGTGTGATTGGCTGGCGCATCCTGTCCGTGGCTATCGCCTTTGGCCAGCCGGCAGCGAACTTTCTCTCACGTGCCAAGATATTTGTACCTTCGGTGCCCGGTTAGCTAACACGATGCTGAGCGGTATGAATTCCTCGTGCGCACTTTTTTTATCTTGGAGAGATAGAGCTCTTCGATGAACTACAAAGAATTCTGCCGGCGTCTATGTAGGCGCTTACATGCTGCTCTGCATAGGGAAGGGGATCGGGGACTGAAAGGCTCTATAAAGGAGGAGGGTGGAGAAAGAAAGGCAAGAAAAATCATATTATGTATTGTATTGATATAAATAGGCTAGAGCATCTCAATTAAGCCAGCGTCTTGAAAGAATGAAATGAAGAAGGTTTAAAGCTTGACGTTGCTTTGAATTAGGAAGAGGCATCGGACCTATAGTGCGCATCCTAGATCTAGTGAATCTTGGGAAGCATGTTCGGAAGTGAAAAAAGGTGATGTAGCTTCCGGCAGAGTCCTGCATTCGAAAAATTTTAGGCGAATGTTCTTTACAAAATCCGACGCATCAGTAATGGTAGAGAAATGCACTCACGCGGAAAGGAATCGCCTGTGGAGTCTGTTGCTTAACCCACATTATAATTTCTCCACTCAGCTGACCCCGTCTTTACCTGAAAGTCGCATGCACCGCACGCTGAGGCAATGATTAGGATGCTAAACTAAAAAAAAATATATTGATTTCATTTGACAGCTAACTTATCGTACGGGCCAGAATTTTCCCTTCACGTTTTGTTAAAACTTGCAACATAACGACGCTGATTAGTATGAGCCTGATTACTTAGACAACCGCTTTTTCCTCCCCCGTTCTTTGCTTGGTACCGCGCTGGATAACAAGATGGAGCACCAAGTGGCCCGGTGTGTCATACCCTGCTGCTTTATTTTACCTTGAGGCCGTTTCCTCGTGCACCATAGTGCGTACTGGAACCACTGCCTTGTGAGACCAGTGCTGACGCTTCGCCAATGTCCTTGCGCTGTAATCCAGCCGTCTGCCGTCTGTTTCTGAAGTTGAGATGCCAACACGTTTAGTTCTTCTTTTCTTTTTTTTTTCATTGTTGGCACGAAGAATTGATGAGTCATTATCGGGCAACTATTACAACAAGGGCCCGCGGCGACAACGTATATACAGTGACACCGTCAGTACTGCTGGGAAGTCCATACTAGAGATATCGTTGGGAAAGGAAAGCGGCATTGTTCTGCACGCGAGATCCCCGCGCCTTGGCGCCTAGTTGCCCCTGCTGCGGCGCGCATATTCGCGCCGTGCGGTTCCGCCTCGGGCCGGCACGCGCCGTGACTGGCGGCCGCCGCGCGGTTAGGGGTCACGGCTGCCATCCGTCTTCGCTCTGTCTCCAACCGATCGCCAGTTCCCTTGCACGCTCAGCCTTGCTTCGCGGTGCCTCTGTCTTCTGCGGACGTGGCTGTTTCTCGCATGTCCCTATATAGAACCTCTGAACAGCGTGTGTTACAACGCATCCTCGGCAGCGGTCGTGCGTGTGTACCTGCGCGCTCGTGGTTTATGTGCGTTTCGCGCGTGTACGTATATATATGCTCGACTGTCAGAGAAGGCGCATTCTACATTTGTTTGAATTTGTTTTCGTTTATCGCTTTCCTTGACCTCAGCTTCACTTATTGTGCAATTGCATTTTTTTTTTCCGTGGGAGCTTTTGTCGACTCCGATTAGTTTTGGGGTGTGTGAGCGGTCAAAAGTTAAAACATGGGGCTGTTTGAAATTTCGCCGCTGTACGCTACTAAGGGAAACCCAGTAAATTTCTTAAGCGATACTATATATATATATATATATATAGCGTCGAAACAGGGGCCTACCACACTGTTATAGCTCAAAAATTAAGCGAAGGAAATTGAAATGGAAACACCCTCCGCACCGACATGCGCACAGATTCTATTGCTCGAACATAACGTATCCCATAATAAAGGGAAAATAAGACATCCACCCAAACGTAGCTGAGTGCTACAAAGGAAACCCATACCGGTTCCTCGGAAGAAAAGCCTCGCAGTTGAAGAAAAATTGGTCCTGGTCCGGGACCACCGCCTTTCCGGGGCAGCCACTCTACCATCTGAGCTAACCAGGCGGCTAGCACATGGCAGGGAGAAGTCCAATTCATCAACAACTCGAAGCAAAGGCAAGAATTTGACGTAATAGTTCAGCTAAAAACCTTTCAAAGTTTTGCCAGAAATATTTTGCAGCTTCATCGCTGTAGCTAATATAGCCCCCTCCAGAAAAACCATGATTTCGGGGTCAGTCAGAGGCAGTCGCCCAAAAGCCAAAGTTTGGCAATTTTTCAAAAAACATATTGTAGTTCGCATAAATTTAAGTTCGCGTGGTTCAGTAGTACAAGTTTTGTAGACCTACCGAAAAAAATTCGGCAGGGTACAATGCGTTAGTATGAGAGTGATAGGCCTTCGAATTTGTCAAATCTTCAAGTCGTTAAAACACTTTTCCACCTTTATTGAAGTCAGAATGTTTTGCTAAATTTTGCGAAACTAAGGTTGATTCCTATCTGCAGACATTTTCCCACCTCATATAAAAATTTTGCTGAGAACCAAAAATAGTAGGGACCCCCCTTAGTCTGTCGTTATCTGAATACACCCAAGTGTTAATGATTACGAAGGTCGTATATGACGTACAGATGTGCGTAGAAGTAGGTCACCGTGCTCGATAAAATCGTGAGAATACGCATGAACGTGAAGAGCTTTACGGCTTCTAAAATGCTCGGCGCGATCATTGCACAAGCTTTGGCTGGCACGAAAAAATTCGGTGCTGCCTCGGCTCTCGGGTCGTTCCGCAGGATGTGTTTCCGTCGGGGTATACGTCGCTCGCGACACGACTGCCTGCCTTCCCGCACCGCATAGACCGTGGTTGTGCCGGCTGGTGCCGGTGAGCTGTGCGCCCTTTGAAAACTCCGCAGAGGCACTGCATACATGACTAGCTCACCGGACCCGCTATTGAGAAAAGAACTTTGCTCCCAGACCAGTCATATATGTACAGGGTGCTTCAGCGAACACTTTCAAAAATCTTTAAATGTTGCCTGTGGCAGATATCACAGTTCTTGTTCGTGAGCTGGTCTGTACTCGAAGCGGCTGACAATACATGCACGAGAAATTGAGACGCAAAATCGACTAATTAACAAGAATTCACTCATTAACTATTTAGCTTATTGCATTATGACCCATATTGCAATTTAGAAATTCTAGCAGTGGAATTCGCAAGGCGGATCCACTTGGAACGAATGCTCAGGACGACACCAGCTTCGAGATATAAATTCCCGAACTTTGCAGAGAAATGAATTGGCGTTCCAATTAATTTGTTAACAAAGCGTCGTTTCATGCACTGAAGCACACAAGTAACTGGAACGCCAATGCATTTCTGCACAAAGTTCGGTAATTTGTATCTCGAAGCTGGTATCGTCCTGAGAATTCGTTGCAAGTGGATCCGCCTGGCGAAGTCCGCTGCTAGAATTTGTAAATTGCAATATGGGTAGTAGGATAATTAGCTAGAAAAGTAATTAGTGAATTCTTGTTGATTATTCGATTTTGCTATTCAATTTTTTGTGCGAGTAGTGTCCGCCGCTTCGAGTAGACCGGCTCATAAACTAGAATTGAGCTATGTGCCACAGGCAACCTTTAAAAAGTTTGAAAGTGTTCGCTGAAACACCCTGCATATATGTATGCTGCGTGCACGCGACAAGCATCTCGGTGTGCCCCTCATTGCAATGCGCTGGTGTCAGGCGTAGTATTCCAGCGACGTGTGTTAGCAGGCCGTGCCGGGCCGACTCGCGACCGCTATCAGTTCCCTATCTCCGCGTTGTTGCCCGCTTGTGCGGCCGTGTACCGCGGCGCTGTGCAGTTCTTGGCCTCGTTCAGCGCTTTTCTGCTGCCTGCGACCCTAGTAAACAAGTTGTTTTTGTGGATATACAAAACGAGTATTTCCGTATGAAGTGCAAACTTTGCCATACCGATCGCATTAATCGTCCGCTCTACAGTACCGTTACACAAAAGCGAGAGCGCTACATGACGAGAATATTCTAAGTAATGTACTGACCACATGCTGCGTGGTGTGACGGCTGTCCGGATGGACGTCCAGCACGGCCTCGGCGAAGGTGAATTGCGCAACGCAGTCGTGTCGACAATGTCTGAAGCCTCGAAAACGTGCTTTCTGTTGCGCCCTCTGTACGTGATATATTTGAATACAGTTGACTGAACACCGTTAGAAAGAGAGACTGGGAAAGTGGCAAGAAGGTTAACTAGAGGTGGGGGCTGCAGTTGTCTATATTGACATAGCGGAAAGGCACAGGTAGATATAAATCGATCTAAAGGAGAGTAATGACGTGAGGGCCCTCACATGAATGTATCATGCAGGTTGGCAGCATACGGCCAAGTCTCTGTGCTGCTGCTTTGCCGGATATCGAGAATGCCGCAGCTGCAGTGCTCAACTCTTTCTCTTCTATCCCAACCGACCTTTGTTTTCACTTTCCTTTTTTTTTTTTTTTTTTCTCCGGAGCGAGAAGTCGACAGTTCACGCGACCGCGTAGTGACCGAGCGCGAAATTTAGGAAAGAACGCACAAATCTATCGGGGTGAAGATCACAAGGCTCTCTCTCCGACCGCGCGCGAGCATCCTGTGGCCCGTGGATGTCTGGAATGCGCATCTGATGCTGTCTGTGCATGCACAGCCGCCCTTGTGCGGTCGCTTCGGCGAGGCGATCACGATGGCGACAGTGGCCGGGCAGGATGAATGGCGGACCTGGCGAATGGGGTGGACGCCGCGCGCATCCGAAGCAGGGGGAGCCGGCGGAAGAGGTGGAAGCGTGTCCGCGAGCGGGGGGAGCCCACCCCTGGATCGCGCGTGCTCGGAAGCGGCGCCCGGTTCGACGCTCGCGCATCCATTTTCTTCTATCACTTTGCGAGAGGCGCTCCTCAGCGGGTCGTGGTTCGTGCCGCCGTGTGCGGCATGTAAGATCTGCGGCAGGCCGGCGTCTCGCGGGCCCCCTGCTGGACTTGATTATATCAGCTCGCAACGGCCGTACAGGGGCCCGCTCGTTGCGTCGCGACTGTAGCCAACGGCTTGACGAACGGCTGCTCGGGGGTTTTGACATCGACGTTCTGAACGCTGCGCAAAAGACACGGAGCGGAAAGAAAAAAGGCGAGAAGGTTGGACGCCTGCCTAACCAGGACCAGTTCCTGCGTTAGACGCGATCAAACGAAGCCGACCGGTTTCGTTGAAAACGCTGAGGGGGAGTCGTGTGTGATTTCTTCTTTCATCTCTCCCCCTATAGGGAATTCGGAAGCCCTTCTTGTCACCGAGTCCCGCAGAGTAGCGCCCGCGGTGTCATTTTTTGGGCTTTATCTCTCATAATGGTCAGTCTTTATTTTGTCTTTCAGTCGCG
This sequence comes from Dermacentor andersoni, assembly GCF_023375885.2. NCBI lineage: Eukaryota > Metazoa > Arthropoda > Arachnida > Ixodida > Ixodidae > Dermacentor > Dermacentor andersoni. The sequence continues at coordinate 70,558,908 of NC_092814.1, forward strand.
CGTGCGTGAGTGGTCCATTAAAATGTTGTACTTCAGCACATCCGTAGACCAGAGCATTTCCAAAGCTTAGTGTAAATGCGTTAGTTAGTGTTCTCCTTCGTGTTTTCTGTGTCGCTGCATTATTCTTCATTCTTGTACTCATATATATATATATATATATATATATATATATATATATATATATATATATATATATATATATATATATATGCTCCGCCAAGGTTTGTCAGTGGTGGCGCTGGCTAACACTCCCGGGGTTAGCTCTAGTAGTAACACATAAATACCCCAGAAAGTGGATGAAGAATGGCACCGCGATAGCTCAATTGGTAGAGCATCTCATGCGTAATGCGAAAAAGTGGGATCGTTTCCCACCTGCGGGAAGTTGTTTTTTCATCCGCTTTCATTTCCATTAACTTATGATTTCTTCAATGCAATTAGTAAGTGCAAGTAATTTCCCCTCTTGTCCTTGGTGTCTTTGTTTCTTGGCTTCCTATGCTGATTAATAATATGCTGAGTTTTGTCATTGCATTGCGGAATAACATTTTCTCTTGTACAGAAATAACTTGGTCCTTTGTTCCGTAAAATGTTTCCTCAATTAGACTCAACCGCACTGCTCGCGCGGCCTGCTGCTTCATATTGCTCTTATTTCTTTCTGGTAGTCGGGTACGTTTTATGAGTGAAAGTGAAGTTTGCACTCTACTAGTAGCGAATAGGAAAATAAATAGAGATATAGAGCGAGAGAGGGAGAGAGTGTCGTACGTACAAGGCCTCCTTGACTGATATAAGTCAGTACACCCAGTTGGGCGAGTTGCGCTACGTGCGGCTCGTCTTAGCCTATTGTCCACGACTTTAAAGCGCATTCACATCACCGTCATGTACTAGATGGCACTCTATAGGTAACCTGAACACACCACAAAGCAATAGACGAATCTGTCGTTTGGAGGGCATGCATCGAATGCGCTTTTTGCGACAACAACATATCAAAGAATTCATCAAACCAGAACAGTGGCAACGACTGACGAATGGACGGCTCGAGTAAACATGTGGACGCAGACGATCGCAGGCTGTCAAGTGGGATCTTTAAGGAAAAAAGAGAAACAGAAAGTTCCATTAAAATTCCAGTCGACGGTTCATGCTAATCTTCGTCTGTCTACTCGTCTCGTCTCTCGTGTAGTTCTGTTCTTTAGTCATCACGTACCAACAAGCTCCCATTACTGCCCTCTTACGGGTCGAAGAGCTGACATTCAGGAAAACGAGAAAAGTGTTTTCCCAGCGTGTCCTTTATAATGAGGCTGGAGAAAATGGCGAGTTGCATTTGCATTAAGTTTCCTCTCAAATGATCGTGTCAGCGTGTCGTTGGAATTCACAGACGTGTTAATGAAACTTTAGATCGAATTTATCGTAGGATATATCTCGGTGAAAACTAAGAGGGCATCGGTATTGTGTAGAGAGGACCTTTTCTTTTCTGGATGAAGCTGGACTTTATAAACCGAAGCTTCCTTTGACTCTCCCCACCCCCCAGATACACACACTTTGCGAGTGCTGGCTTGTAGCTATACTGCTGTCTTGCCGATTAAAAGCTTCGGCCACTAAGTATCTGCAACTGGTCATGTGTGGCACTGGGTAGGTGAACAGCCTTGGACATTCCCCCAGAATGGGCATGTGCCCCTACGTAGGTGCCGAAATAGACAAGCAGACCAAGAGGCAAGACGTAAAGAGGTCGGCAGAAAAAAAGAAAAAAAAAAAAAAGTCAGCTACAGAGACGTGAAAAAGTCGGCATTGAAGGCAGGTGAGTGTGCAGTGAAGTCAACAGAACGGGACCTGAGCGTTCATTGAGGGAGTAGCGTTGATGTACACAGAAGAGCCAACCGATTCCAACTAGCGCCTGCGAATTTCTTAATTTCAGCTCCCCACCTAGTCTTCCGCCGTCCTCGACTGCGCCTCCCTTCTCATGGCACCAATTTTGTAACCCTAATTGTCCACTGGTTACCTAACCTGCGCATTACATGATGTGCCCAGCTCCATTTCTTTCTCTTAATGTCAATTAGAATATTAGATTTAGATGAAGTCTGACGGAGAAAATTGTAGAGCAACATGAAAAGCTCCCGATACAGTTTTCTTTTCAATACTTGCTACATAAACGTGTTTTTCCGAGTGTGAAAGAAGCCCGCGAATATACTCAATGTGCTTCGAGCGGCCATTCGCGCGGCAATTTTGCGTGTATTCGGGGTCTTCGTTCACGCTCGTAAAAGCTTTTATGTAGCACGTATTGAGTAACGCAAAGCTGTATGGGGAGATTTTCGTGTTGCTGCATAAATTTTGTTCATTTGACAATCTTCATCTAATTATAATATTTGAGTAGTTGATTAATTAAGACTAATGATGTAATTAGGCGGTATGCAAAAAATAATCTGAGTACCTCCAAGTGACAGCAAACAACGATACCTTGGTTCTGTCCAGCTACGTGGCATCTGCACATTTTTAAAAATCTTGGTGCGTGATAATTGGGACACCCTGTATAAACGAGAAGGGGAACAGAGGGGCCCGATTTTGGTAAGTCACAATCATATGAAGCCTACTGACAATGACACCAAGGAAAGAATAGGGTAAATGACTTGTGTTAATTGAAATGTAGAAGTGATAAATAAAAGTAAATGTCGCAAAAACTGCCCGCAGGTAGGATACGCACCCACGTTTTCACATTACATGTACGACGCGCTTACCAATTGAGCTACCGTGGCGCCGTTCTTCCGTCAAGTTTCTTCAGTATCATATGTGTGGACATTATATATATATATATATATATATATATATATATATATATGAGAGTGAGAGAGAAGGATTCTTGCCCCAATATTTAGAAATGTAAAATGTGATAATGAAACGGGCCACACAACGGGACTTTTTGCCTCTACCACGAATTGCAATCTATGCAAGAACTGTTATTTAATTAAGACTGAAGTTTGCGAATTGAATTAAGACTGAACAAGTTTGCGTTCGTCGTACTATAGTAACGATATTATAGAGACATTTATTAACGGGGAACAGTTCAGAACCATGTGGGCTGTTTAAATATGTGCATTTGTTGCGTCACTGGTTGTCGGACATAGCATAATGCCATACGGTAAATTGTACCTTGCTGCCTCCTTGTTGTGTTGCTAATCATGTATTCAATATGACCAAGTTAACTAACAACCGTAGGAGATCTGCATGCAGTCACACCGAAACAGGAAGTGATGCTAGGCTCTGTGGCCTGGACCAACTTGTGGACTTAACATGTGCCGATTCCCCAACCCGATAGCGTTTCTTGCATGATCCCACGCATATATCAAAAAGCCTATTCGTCCATCGAGCAGTCAATGCCCGTATGAGTTAAATGGTATGCCTTATAATTGCCACTATGTAATTTAACACAAAAAAGTTCCAAGGCGTTGTTATGCGTATATGAGCGAGGACACAGGTTTTCGCCTCTGGTAGAGCCAGTGAAGGCGTTCTAGTATCTTCAGCTGTTTGTATTTTCTTTTCGCCAATATATTCGTGATTTAAGAAGATATATTTTTGAAAGGAACTCCTCCGTGTGCGTGAGACAACTCACCGCGTCTTCCCCCTCCCCCCTTCTATCTATTTCATCTTTCTATTCCCTCTTTCCCGGCTCCGTGAGTAGGGTAGCCAACCAGACGCATTTCTGGTTAATATCCCCGCCTTCTCTCTTTCTTTCCTCCTCGTCCTTGCATTACGCCTGCATTGTCATCGTGGGTGCGAACTTATGGTTTGGCGTTATTACCTGTGCGTCAGTCCGTCGGAAAAGAACAAAATAGAAAAAAGAAAATTGGGACAGGATTTCTTTCTGTACGCCTGTCTTAGGGTATCCCGGTACAACTCACACTGTTCCCACAGCGTCTCGCAAGTTCACAAAGTAGGCGAGTCTCTCCGCTGATGCGGGTTAAAGTTACCGCGTTTAAAAACACGCGTTGCGCAAACCGAGCTTTCTGTATCTCTTTGGGAATGGAGCCCCGGTTTAAACAACCTGCAGCTTGCCAATCAATTGAAAATAAGGGAAGAAAGCGTAAATAGGCTCGTCGTGTCTTTTGAATGTTTACGAAGTTTGACGGTTTGAAAAGTGACAAACTGTATTGGTGTCCGTCATAAAATCGGCGTTTACGTGAAGCCTGCAAGAAGCAAGCCGACTGGGCTTGTCGAGTCAGAATCTCATTGTCCGATTAAGCGGGGAAGTGCTTTGGGATCAGCCGCCGTCGGGGCGTGATGGGTCGTCTGGAAGGGGTTGATAGACTTGTTATACTATACCTGCTCGGCAAAGTACACGTAATCGCAGTCGAGTCAGAATGCGCAGACTTGCGAATCGAATTATTCTCGCTCTCGTCACGTACACACGAGGCCACAGAAAGGTCCCACTGTGCTATGTGTCATCGTGCGATCCATGCCATCAGGACTTGCGACCTATCTTGCTATTACACTACGCATGCGCCACTAAACTGATGCTGTATGCAGGCTCGTTCACACGGGAGCCTCCTTCCATCCTTTCTTTATTAGCGCATTTTGACGAAGCTTACGCAAGTTACGTGGGCACAGGTAGTCAACTGACGATCACAGTTTCACGTCGCCCACCGCATTAGTCAGTCACTCGCAGTTGCAGTGCTCTACCGGTAGACGGTGCATTCGCTTTCCGATGCCCCGTTTCCCTGCAGTCGCTTCGGCTTGTTGGAGCAGACTGAGTACTAGCTGTCCAGATGCGCTACTCTCAGGTCGTGTAAGCCCAGACAGCGACGCTATACCGTGACATTTCTCGTGCATCACTGAGTTGCTTGCAAGACCAGAGGCGAACACACAGCGAATGACTCAGTAATTACCACCATTGAAGGTGCTGTAGTTAGACATTACGCCGCGCGAAGTAGCCTGTGAGGCACACACATATATATGCGTTCATAATAAGGGCTTTTTTTTGTCGTTTTGTTCTCTTTTTACCTGTGCGACTGCTAGCGCTTATAGGGTCATCAGCTCTCCCCAGCCGGCTGTCACCCTGTACTTTCCGTATACGTAATCAGTGTGAGCCCTCGAGATGCTGCTGTACCTGGTCCTTCATGCGTCTTCCCTTTCCTCGCGAATATTACAGCATGCGTCAAGTATACATGTCAGCATGAACGCAAGTGTTCGCTCTTAAAAGGATTACGTGTCACTGTACAAGCATAACCCATACGAGCCCACTTCGGGCTTCTTTAGTGTTCAGAGGCAACTCTTTGTAGTTGGGTTTCCGCATCTCGTGTCTCATCTCTTCGTGCGAGCCGTGTTTTGTGTGCTTCATTACGGGCTGACTTCAAAGCTGCTTTCTCTCCATCATTCCCACCTTTAGAACCAAGTTATGCACTTGGCCACGTTACTTCAAAAGCCTAGACAGTCGGCCTTGGCGGGTCAACTGGAACGCTGTCGCGTTCCACTCTTGAAGGCGAAGCTTAAGCGTCCTCCAATTTTTGCTTTATGGGTGATAACGGACGCAGAGTCGTCGAGTTGCGTTGAGGATGGAGGCTCATACAGGGCGTTGAGTTTGTGTTAGTGCACACATCTATAGCGCGCGCAGTGGGAACGCCTGAGCCCGGCTTCAAGATGGCCAACGCGGACGATCACACGTGAGCACCTGATTTGCACGCACGCTGAGAAGTCATCGAGGGCCATGCAGACAGCTATGAGCTCCCGCGGAGATGCGCCCGCGCGTGGAGATTGCGGCGGCGAAGAGAGCCGTGCACGGCGCGAAGCCGTTGTGTGATATAAGGGCGCGGGGGCCAAAGCAATTGCTTTCGCATCGACCAACAGGCGGCTTGCGCCGCGGCGGGAGTCAGGTAAACGGCGTCGCCCTCGGCGCCGCGCTGCTCGACAGGGTCATCGAGCTGCCGTTGGCGCCAGACGGCGCTCTCTTTGCGTTCACGGTGCGTGCCGCCTTCGGTGGGACTCTTTTCGGCACTCCGTATATATAGCGTACTCGCACTCTATACCTGCGCCCGCGTTCCTTTTCGTTTTTCCTTTCTTTTTTAGTTTGCCGCGAGCTTCGAAATGTGATTTATCTGGAGACCGCCCTTTCTCTGCGGTCGCCGTGTCTGGGCAGGGGAGGCATCTCCGCGCTCGTCGCGCCGGGGTCGCGGGCGTTTGGGGACACGATCGAAACTCTATTTTCACGGCGCCAGGCGCGAACGGCTTCGATTGAATGGCCCGCTTACGCACCGACGCAGTTGGGCGTGCTCTTCCGAGGGCAGCGTGCTTGCACATCGGGCCCGCGCCAACGGCCAAGGTAATTATGGCCACGTCAGGAACACACTTGCCACCGCGCGCCGCTTGTTGTTCGATTGTCGATGGCGTGGCGTTGATGCTGTCGGCGTATTGCGTCAGCGATCACTGTAGGCGATCTCTCAAACGCTTGTCTCTCTCTCTCTCTCTCTCTCTTATGAGAGAGCACGGCTGTTCATCACCTGCATCCTCTCGGTCGCCGTCGGCTGTGACCACAGCGCGCTTGTTTAAGTCACGCACGAACCTTCGGCTGGCACGGACTCTTTTCCGTTCGTGATTAATATATGGAAACCTATTTCACTTAGTCTTCTTCCATCTGCGTCACATGCATTATGCACCCGATGTAAAACTGGTGAATGCCTGGTATTCAATATTAAAGGTTGTATGCGGTGGTAGGGGTTGCCACTTTGAAATATCGTGCGTGCATGCACGCACCCGTTTACCCTGGGTACCCCATTTACCACTGGGTGCTACGTGTCCATACTGCTCCATTCCTGTGGTGGAATCAGATGCATACCACCTAATATGGACATGTACGGGTTTACAATCGGAACGCTCGCGTCTCCTACTGCAAGCCGGCCTCCGCTACAGTGTGACAACCAGCTATGACCGCTGGATACATGACAACAGATTCCACAAAACACTGCTTCAATTCATACACAACACAGGCCTCACAGCACACATATAATACACATATACGCTCCAAGAATTATGCCTTAAGGGCAAGCCTTTATCGAAATAAAAAAAAAAAATGCACAGCAGGTGCGCCCTCATGTACAACCTCCGTCGTACTTAAGCGGAACGCACCTTAAACTCCTTCTTGCTTCTCCTGCCGACTGTATCATTTCTCGTTGGGATACCTTAGATGTGCTAGCTTAATGCATCTTTATTCAAAAACATTCGATGTTTGCTCCTTGCAGCCCGCCTTTTTAAACTATATATGTCGCTAGAGATGAGTCTGTATTGCTCGGGTCAAGTGTGACAGCTGCTGTATACGTCATGGCGCGTGTAAGGCGACCAGTTGTGGTTCCATTGGCACTTTAAACTAATACCGTATTTGTCCGCCCGTTCTCGCCTGCCTTTAACGTTTTTCTCTCCAATCGATCCATCTCTTCATACTGAAACTTGCTGAGCTGAATTCGGGTACAAAGATCGCGGTCTATGAATAGATGCGTGGGATAAAATTGTATGACATGATGATTTATGTCGCATCCTGGCATGGAAAGCGGTAACGTTTTGAAGGAGTAATCGTTTGCCTCTGTTTCTCCGTGGTAGAATGTAAGAAACATGCGTCGTTTGCTTAGCTCATGTATACACCATTTATTCATGCCTGAAGACGAGCAATGGGAAATGCTCAGGTTACGGGATCGCTTCGTGGTTTTCTTTCGGCAGACTCTGTGACAGACCCGAACAGATAATCTCTTTTGTTGTTTATTCTTTCCTTACTTTCTTTTCACTCATCTTTCATACCAATATCTTTCTTTCCCTAGTTCATGTTAGCCAACCATAGCTATCCTCTGGTTAACCTCCCTGTGTTTCGTTTTGTTTCTGTCTCTCTTTCCTGGAATTCTGAGGTGCCTCCTTGTAACTACTCGTAGAATAAATAGCAAACAGTACTTCCGTCAGAATCACTTTCAGGTCATGCTTTTACAACTGCTGCAAACAATGGATTCGCTGGACGCGTTGTTGTAGGTGCCTGAAACAATTCAAGATACATCTAGCAGCATGGAGTATACAAGAATTTCACTACACTACGGGCGCAGTATCATCTCAGCAGCCTTGCGTATGTTTCTTTGTTTTTTTTTCGCTCGAGTATTTAGTACAACAGGATTGCTTTCCTTTGCATTGTGCAACCTAGCACTTCGTACTTATGGGCCCCCTGAATGGTTACGTAAATCAACTATTCTTTGTCACGGTTTATCTGAAATTATAGGCGATGCTTATGAGTTTCCTTTAAGAGGTTACTTCTCTGAGAGCAAGACTTGAGGCAACTAGTTAAGAAGAATCACTTGAAAGCGCGCTAAATAAAAAAAAAAAAGTTTATAGTCAATTTCAGTTTCTCTCTCTCTCTCTCTCTCTCTCTCTTGACATCGTACGTCGGATACCTATATATCTCTAAGTTCGCCATACGGGTCCGTCGTACCACGTTGTATAGGATAACCCAATGTCCACCGATCATCAGTACCATGCCACCAGGAGCCGCGGTTTTCTTATCGCCCTGTTTGGACGACCCTGCTCTGGACTGCCGCGGACAGAAAGGTGCTTATACTCGCTGAGATGTGCTATTCGGTGGTACCGTATCGCTCACACTTCCGAAACTTCCTTAATCAATTTTTTTTTATCTGAACGCACGAGAAACGGTGACCGACATTCGTCTCTGAAGAAAGGCGTCTCGTAAGCAAGAAAAAATGTCGCTGTCGGCCTAATATTGTTTGGTTTGTTAATTGCACAAAAGACCACTGCAACATAATTGCGCATTGCATTGCTCGGCTAAACTTCAGCTCTACCAATCGACCGGTAATTAGAGGCAATTTATTTATCCTTAATACCAAAACGGCGCCCTGCTTCGGCGCGTTCTAGCTGCATTCGTACTGTCTCATTGTTGTAGCCGAGCTCGCACTGTCTTTTTCTTTTATTTAAACTTTATTTTACGTAGTACTTTCCTGCACGGCGAAAGTTAACGATAATAACGTAATAAGAGGATAAAGTAGGTCAGCGCTATCTATATAGTTACAACAAAAATTGCAGGCTCTTACGTCACAGCCAAAATCTGCCGATCAAAGACGTATAGTAGGGGGCTCCGCATTTATTTGTAAATCTGGGATTCTTTAAAGTGCGGGGAATGCTCCACCGACAAGCGTTCTCGCATTTCGATCCCGCCGGAATGCTGACACAGTAGTCAAACATCGAACTCGCGACCTCGCGCTGAGCAGCAGAACGCGAAATGGATACTGCGCCAACGCGATTTCTTTTCTACTAATAATACTAATACTATAATACTCATAGTAGTAATATTAATAAGATAATTTAACTTATTATTAAATTTATTGGTATTTAGCGCGCGATTTCCGGTGTCCGCCACTGCCGCGGATCTTGGCAAGCGAAAATTATCGTTTTGTTTCAAATCCCTTTTTTTAACACTTTGAAGTAGTTGCTGATATTTTAAGTTTCAAAAGAAACAGAATTGCGCAAACTACAAGGGAAAGTGAAAGACGACAAGAGTCGTTGACACTGGGCGGATTAGTAACTGTTCAATTTCCTTTGAATTTTTTTCCTCAATTGTCAACTGTATTTCGTTACTGATGGACATAAATACATTTTGTTTACCATGCACCTTTTTTCGATGCATTTTATTAGAACTGATTCATTTGGAGTGCTATTCAATATTCGACCCCTTTTTTCTGAATATTGTTGTTCGATTGATTTGTATATTTCACTATTCGAATACCTTCAGACAAAAAGGTACCGTGCGCTTAAAGTAATTGAAGCCTTAGCGTCGATCGGCATGCTTCAACTATGTCGGATTCGTTCTACTGTGACGGTTTTTTTTTTTTTGCAGCAAACGTGCTTGCAAATTTTCAAGCGAAGCTTGTATTGGCTCACCAGTTTCGGTGGCGTTGTCGTGGTCACGAAAAAAAAAAAACTGTTGCTCCCAAAGCAGGGCAGCTGCGGGAAAGGATGGTTTGATGAGTTGACAGCTGCGCCGGCGTCGGAGCGGGAGTTATTAGCAAGGATTCCAGCTGCATAGGCGCCCGCTCACGCCACGCATACAACCAATCAGAGCAGTTTCGCTTCCGCCGGGAAGGGAAAGGGCATGAAATGGTGTCGCGCGCGCTGCGCCGGCTTTCAGGGTTGCCGAATTAGGCTATTAATAGCCAAATTGGGCTACTCTTTATGCGGGTTGGCGCCTAAAATTCCGAGTTGGCTACGTGACTATGATTGGGATATTTTTGTGTTAAGAAGTTCCGAGTCCAGAGGACACATCAACACTGACAAACTCACGAACGCTGGTTTACGAAAAGCCAAAGCTCATTGCTGCGACAAAGATACGTAGGCAGTCTCGAAGGCTGTGTATTTAGGTAATGTCGGCGCGTGGAGGACGGCGTTAAGTCATGGAGGAAGGAAAGCGTAGGAGAGGCGCCGGCCAGCACGAACGAGTTCGAGAAAGTGTGGCGGAAGTCACGTGCTGTTTTTCGCAAAGGAGCACTGGGACTGGTACCCCAAACGTCAACGTTGCCATAGCAACCGCGCTCCCGAAGCTTTTGCTGTTACTCTAGGACTCTGAAAAGTGAGAAGTTTTTTCGGCCCGCGTCTTTCTCGCAGCACATTATGTTCGCGAGACAAACTGACTTTGGAGCGTGGTGTGTAAGCTTGGCAGTTGTGTTTTGGGTGTGTGACTGTGAGTGTCAACCAGCAATAGAAAGACTCAAGCAATCACGGGGCGGACTTACGCCGTCTTCAACGTGCCCCGGAAAAACACAGGAGCGCGGCTGCTTCACTAAAACTGTTAGAGAAGTTTCGTAGGCTTTGTTCTGACGCACGTCGGCGGCACACACTTCCGGCGGCTCGTAGCAATGCAAATTCAATGCTCACGCCTCTCTGCGCCGGCGAGCTTATCGGAGGCGCAAAGAGAGATGCCACACCAACATGGATGCATTTCCGGCTTTGAAAACGCGACGTCAGGGCCTCTCCTATTTTGTTTCTGTCCTCCATGCCTTAAGTCGTGGCTGCCATGTTTATACGTCATCTAAGCTCCCTTCTCTGTGTTTTGGTTTCGGCGCCATCTGCGGCCGGTTTACGCCTGGTTCAGTGAGAAAAACGGTGGGCCTGGCAGCTGTCGAGTACGTGTTCCGTGACGGCTGCTATACAGCAAACTATTATGTCGACTTGCACAACAGCTGAAGTATTCGCATGCATGTCGTGGCGAGTCATATTAACCCGTGGTACTTCAATGTTTTATCAAGGGCAAATCACCGCGTTATTTTTTTTACCCAGTAACATTGCGAAAAAAATGCGCAAGTCGCTTTAAACGAGAAACGCGACCGTTCGAGTCTTTATGTACATCCTCAGCGAAGCGCGGTATTCTCTACTGTCGATCAGAAAGAAATATTCTGCTCTAGTATCACCAAGCCTCAGGAATGCAAAAAAAACAAAAAAAAACAGTGCCGCAAATCCAACGTGTTCCCCCTTTTGTCTGAGCTTGCTTCGTCCCTCCTTGCGCTGCCTCTTTCGAACGCAGCCGTCGAACGCGTGTTCAGCCAGGTTGTGTTGGCAAAGAATGATTTGACAAACCGCATGTCGAATGCGACACTGCCAGCCCTCCTTTGCGTTAAGTTTGGTCTGGCAAAGAGTGGGGACTGCTGCAGATTTTCAGCCAGATGAACAGTTTCTGTCGCGTTTCAACTTTGCAGTTCTATAGAGTCCAAGTGGCAGTGGAAGTTAATTCCAGTGGGGCTAGATTGTATATTTAATCCATTTGCACAAATCACCAGTTTGAGAACTATCAAATGGAACTCTACGCAACGTTTTTTTTTTCTTTCGTTCTTTGTTTTAGTCAAGCAGCTATGTATTACGTGAAAGTCGCGATTGTTTCGTGGTAGTTCTTGAACGTTGCATGTTATTACAACGGTAAGCTCTGTAAATATATCAACTACTATGTTCGTCCTGCAGGGAATATATATGGCAAGGCAATTGCTCACCAAAGGTCAATGTGTGATCGCCTTGCCAACCCAACATCAGGATAATAACTCGTCGGTTTTCATACCGCACTCCTGCGACAACCTTTCTCCCTTTAAACTTTGTGCGTGCCAATAGTTGCGATTATGGCTTACTTTTTATATGCACGTACTTTACCATAATTTTAATTCTTCTTTGTTCGTCTTACTAGTCACTACATTGTACTTTATTCACGCGTATTTTCCAGCTGTGGTGAGAAAAAAAACAATTGCTTCGATATACATAATAGGTGCTTGCAGTACTGTTCCGTCCATATTTTATTATTTTTGCACACATCGCAGTGGTGGTTTGGCAAGGAGTTCTTGCCAGTTTGTAAAAGTAGATATAGTGTTCTACTGACTTCCTGTTCTGATGTATGGTGCTTGAATTTGTTTGACAAATGACTTTACTTTGTACTTAACTTCATGACAGCCGTGCGCCACCGGATATAAATCTATTTTGTGTGTTCTCTAGTGAAATGACATTTTTTTTTTTTTTTTTGAAGTCGCCCTGAAAGTAAGGTACACGGACCCCTCGGAGATTTGGCAACAGAAGCATTCGTGCCTGCATTCACAGAAACTAAGTACACGTTTTCATAATGCACGAATCTTACGAGCGAATCCCTGCTTAAGTATGGCGCAGTTCAACTCTTTTCAATACTAATACCACCAGGATTATTGCCAGCGCCGTAATCCAGGTGGCATTCAAAACTATAAACTTTAATTCACCTCTTCGGCTATGGGCCAGCAGGTCGTTCTGTTTGTTTCCACTCAAAGGCGAATTGCAGTCACAACTGCCGCGTCTTCGCACGAGGAAAATGCGAGGAGGTTTAAAGTTTTCTCCAGCATTTGCTAAGTCAGCGTCGAGATGTTTCGAGTAAATTGAAAAAGAAAGAGAGAGAGAGAGAGCGGGAGATAAGATGTTTATTTTATGAATCAAGGTTAGGAAAGGCATATCCCTATTTTAATGCCTTAAGTTCGGGCCGCCTCTTGGGCAGACGATCGTGAACAGCTTAAGCTGATCCTCGAGCTTGGAGCTGGCAATATATTGCTCGACTCTTAAGAAAAATGCCTCACGTACAGTGAGGCGTGAACTAACGTTAGCTCAGAACGCGGCTCAGTAAATACCAATAACGTCATGAGTAAATCAGAAAATAAATCGTTCGGTTCATTGTAACAATAAGTGGTGTCCAAATCCACGTATGAGTGGCAGCTCTCACTAGAATTCTTTAGGCAGATCTTGAGGCTAGTGCTGTGCTGGTTGCATGCGACGGAAGTAATTTTGGAGCCGGAAATCCGCGGTGAGATTTTGACGCCATTTAACCATCTATAAGACACCTGCAGAACATAATCAAACTATTTGGCTATGTTTTGGCTACTTTCCGCTCACGAAAAATTTGGGTCTGGGCATTCTTGGGCTATGTTTTGAGATCATTTGGCTATATTTTGTTGGGGCCATCTGACGACCCTGCCGGCTTCGTTTCCGTTCACTCCAGTCTATGAAAACGGATGGGACGGCCACGCGTTGTGCTTTCTCCCGAGAAACAGGCAGCCTTCGACGGGCGGCGGCGAAAACTCGCCCGTGAAAGGGCGCGCCGTCTCTTCCCACACTTTAATAAGCAGGCGACACATTTAGTGTGCTTTCTACGTCAACGGAGAGTCAGTGCAGGGACACCACATCTACTTGGTGACGCTAGCAAACGGTGTAGATGCTGTTTTGACGAACCCTGTCATCTCTGCCATAAACCGCCGCCGTGCATCTCTCGTGTATACTCGAGAAAGCGATCAGTTACGGCGTGCGTTCCAGTTTATTTCAGTCGCGTCGGTTGCGATGTCAGGGGTACACACTGTCGGTGTTCTGTGGTTTGTTTGTTTTTTCCCCATACTGCGCAGTGGTAGGCACAAGAAAGTTTCCCGCTTCCGCTTCTCCAGGTGGATTAATTGATCAGGCGGACTCTACTTCTAGGACAAATTGCGATGTTCAATTCCGTAAATATATACTAAAGTAAATGAAATTTCACTAATTTTTAAATAACTTCATTTAGCGTACTTATTGCGCTGTTGCAGATTTGAAGCAGGGCAGTAATCAAGTCACGTACATTTAACAGAAATCATTACACTAACACCCACTTTGTCGTAAACGTCCCTAAAGTGTTCTACGATCTGTATCGGCGTTGCAATTGGTATTTTCCAAAAATCCCAGTTCGCGTACTGCGCCGCCTTGAAACTGGAACGTCATTGGAGCTCACAGCACATTTAGGGGCCGTATGTCATTTCGAAATTGGTGTTAATCGCAGGACTTCAGTTAAATGGATGTGACGCCATTGCCACCCAATTCTGCAATCGAATTGTGTGCATGCTCTAACGTGCATATGTGTAGTTGTGATGTCAATTTGTGAAACTTGGTTATTCACCTAGCTGAACGTTGCGATGCGTCGTGCCAAGTATAATATGTGCCTCGCACGAGTAATCCGCACATATCTGTAATAGTCAATTTTTTAAAGGAGTTGTTTTAAGCAATGAAGAAAAATGACAGAACGCTGCTTTACGCAAGCTCGTGGTATATCGAGCATCGTAGTTCCGGCTGATGGACACTAAATTTGAAGGCGATGAGCCGCGGTTTGTGGGTACAGCTTTCCGCAATGTAACAGTCGCTAGCCCAACTAGATAGACACACTATGTCTCACCGATGGTAATTTACATTTACTTATTTTATTTTTTAGGAGAAACGTTACCAACAAGGCACTGTCGTCCTAGCTTTCTTGTTACCGCGCGCTTTGTGCCATTTATACGGAACATGGCGTATCCGCGCAAGCCCCGTCGAAGTCGCGGATGGCTGCACGCGGCAGCCATCTCACCGCAAACGCCGCGCGTGCGTTAAAAAAAAAAAAAAGTTTTGAATTGCCAGCACGGCGTTTCCTCGAAAGAAACGCGCTGCTCAATTCAGTCGTTGCGCCCTCGTGATGCTCGCCCGATCCACTGCGTACGGGCGCCCTCGGCGCGCGCTTCAAACCGACGCGCCGGCGGCCATGCGGCGGACGGTGGGCGCGCGCGGGGGGGAAATCGTGGCCGTCGGTGGCGGGGTGGCCGGTTTCTCGGCATACGGGCCGGCCGGCCCGAGGCGTCGGCGGCGTCCGCTGGGCCGTGGCGAGGAGGCGCCGTTCCGGAGTGCTGCTTCCGTCGGCGCCAGTTCAGTGGCCCAGGCGTCCGGCTTGGCGCAATCATCTTGTCATTCCGCGGATTAACCGTAGCCCGGCTGGACACACTCGCTGGAGGCGCGCTCTAGCATTCGAGGGGAGATGGGCGCCCCCTCTTTTTCTTTACTCTCTCGTAATTTTTTTTTTCTCCCTTCGATGGCGTCCCTGTCGCGCGCACGCGACCTGCTGCGCGAGTATTTCCTTGAGCAGAAAATCTGAGTCAGATGAGACGGATTCCGGTATGGACGGCGCTGGTGAAAGCGCTGGGGGGGGAGGGGGGGGGGGAGGGCTGCTCTGTGGTGCTCATAGCGAAACATAGGGGGCTTGCAGAGCGGGACATTAAATATGTTTGTCGAGCTGAAGGAACAACACACTTTTTGGGATGTAGTGTGCCGAATCGGACGATTCGCGAGTTAACCTTTATTGGTGTGGAACAGAGAGACGGGACAAAGCGCTGACTGGAGATACATGTGCTAGTGCAGCTATGCATAGGAGTTACATACGCCCTCAACATAATAGCTCACAGAGAACACCCGTTCAGAACACTAATGGTTGATTGAACATCGGAACAGCTATAGCTGTACGCGAATAGGCCATCACTAGCTCAGCCGTTTCCTTTGGCTATCACAACTGTTGCCGAAAACTTGGTGCTTAGTTACTCAGATCTCTACGAAACTGGACCTAGTGATCTCCTTGCTCCTTGGTGCATCCGCCCAGTTCTGTGCGACATGTCTTTTAAATTAAAGCGCTTGACAAGAAAAACGTGCCACTCGAGGCTATTATGCAACACTTCTTATCACTGGAAGACAAGTACAATGCAACGTCCTTTTTTACGGACACCTCAAAGACGGCTAAGTCAGTCTCATGCGCTGCACATTGTCGCTGCTATAACATTACAAAAATCGTCAACAGAAACTGCAGTATATTCACTGCCGAAGCATATGCGACTGGCTGTGTATCATATACGACAACAGCATACAAAAAGCTATTATCTACACATATGCTCAAAGTGTCGTAACTGCATTAGCAGGGAGAAAGCTGGGGGATAACCCTGTTTTTAATCAGCTGCTGAAATCCATTTATGATGCTTACAATGAAGTAATTTCCCTAGTGGTATGCTGGGTACCGGGACATTGCGGCATAACAGAAAACGAGGTGGCAGATCAGAATGCTAGAGAAGCTGGCATACGTGATGACATCGAAGTTACTAAGGTCCCTAGTCGAGATATTAAACATTCCGTCCGTAACCGGCTACGCCAGCACTGGCAGCATCAGTGTGATAAAGAAACTGAAAACAAATTACATGCAATAAAACCCCAACTAGGCAAATTTTTCCAGCAAAAAGTCACAAGAATAACAGAAACCACAGTGTGCAGGCTACGTATATATAGGAAACACATACGCAACACACATTTACTTATTAACAGGCACACAACCACCCATGTGCGCAAAATGTGGTGAACAACTCACAGTCCGGCACATCTTAATTGAATGTCCAAGACTTCACCATGCAAGATTGCAACACTCTGAAGAACTTTACACGCATAATATACCATCTCACCTTGCATTATTTTTATCCCAGGATCCTATGTTTGGCGTCAGCATAGTTCTTAAATACCTTGCCAATGTCAATTTTTTAAACAATGTATACTACAACCCAAACCGCCATGTTCCATCACAAACGTGAGGAGCCTGAGGAGTTGAATGCCTCGAGGTCTCGCACCTTCTCGCAAGGTAAAAGTACTTTGCTGACGGCTTCGAGGCAAAATTTATCGCTTTTAATTACTGAAAACTACAAATAATCTGTATAACACATACATAGCATATAACAAGTCATCGCTCATAGTCACCTAAATCTGTAACCCACGCACACATGAAATATCTGATAGAACATTAACAGGATTGTTTAGCTAGGCATTTTATATGCTTTTAACTAGGAAATATCTGCCCCTTTATATAGCACATGCACTTCAACATGCTTACCATTCTGGTCTGATTCTTGTATTTACACTATAAATCGTTGAATATATCCGTAGACTTGGCGCTCTTTGGCCAAAGATGCCCTTGCGCCATTAAAACCCATCAATCATCATGCGGAGCCGGCTCAACCAGCGCCAGAACTTGTTCTAGGTGGCTTTCGCTCAGACAGCCTGTTTCAAGCCTGTCGAGGCAAGAACTGCGCACTCGCGCCTAAATATACCTTGCATGCGCAAAATCACGATGGCTTCATTGCACGACGAGTGAAAAGACACGCTATAGAGGAGCTGCTGCAGCTGACATTGTCACCCGTAAGTCCGGCGCGGTCACGAGTCAGCTGAGCGTGTGCTCTTCGTCGGTTTGAATTGTAGTGCGTTTTCTAGAAATAAGAGTTTATTATTATTATTATTATTATTATTATTATTATTATTATTATTATTATTATTATTCGTTTGCTTCGCGGGCCAGACAGGCATGCCTTGCGCGCCTTCCCCGCTTTGATTGATTGATTGATTGATTGATTGATTGAACACATTAATATTCCACCGAACTGGGGTGCCCGCTTCTTACCCTACACGCAGGTAGGGGGGAGGACGAAGCAGTCCCCGCGCTTTGAGGACGGTGAGTCTTCACGGCCTCAACGGCCAGGCGGATTGCTCGACGCTGGTCGTCTTCAGCCTCGCTCTGCTTTGTGCCTCTCTTGACGTCCCACGAAGACGTTCGCTCGGCTGCTCAGTCAGGTTCCGGTTTCGTTTCTGCGCTTTTTGGCATGTTTAAAATTATTTTCGAACTTGCGGAACAATTCTACTATCAGACGCGTGACAAGGGGGGGGGGGGGGGGGGGGGGGGGCTCAGGAACCTAAATATTCCATTACCTTAACATTGGCAAAATATCGCCGGAGTTGCCCTTTAAGAATTTCCCTCTTACGAGCTAGCGCTTTGAGACGCTTGGCGTGTTGGCCTCTTCGCATAGCAACAATTCACTTATAAAAAGCGAGCGCGGGCATCTTCAAGCTTACGGTAAAGCTAAAAGTTACGGGACGCGTTTGTTGCCGCAATCGGCTATGCCTCGCTCGTCGTGGTGTGGCGCTGTGGCGCGTTTCTACGAGCAAAAGCTTGGTGGCGCAACCCACCGCCCCGTTCCAAAGGGGACGCTCATAGCATCCATCTATCCATCCACATGCATCATCAAAGAACATCAAAGTCAGAGAGGTTGAGACAATCTCATGGATGGCGGCGATGGAAAAGAAACCTGCTTTGAGTAACTACCCGAGAGGGGAAAAAAAGGAAATCATGAAAAAAAAACATTTTATAACTCAAAGGGAACCTCTTTTCGAAGCGAGATCAGGATGCCTTAGAACGCGTAGTTATAAAGCGAGGTACGCCAAGGAAGAAGAAGCATTGCTTGCTGCGGTAAAGCTAGCGAAACGATGGAACATGTTTTATTAGGATGTGAAGATATCTACCAAGCGGTCGCTTTAGGCTTCTCTGGCCACCGCCCTTGGGTTCAGCGGTAGCAGGGGAAATAAACATGTCCACCATAGAGAATAGCAAGAGGCAATTGAAAGTTTGGTGGCAGAAAATTGGGGAGATCACAGACAACGTAGGCTTACAAAAACAGAGTTCCCTGTAGTGGTTAAGAAAGCTTGGTGCTGGGAATTCTTTTTTTTGTCTTTTTTTTTTCAAATATCGGTAGGATATTAGGCAAAATGATAAGAGTCTAGTAGCGCAACCCACCGTCCCGTTTCAAAGGGGACGCTCATAGCATCCGTCCGTCCGTCCGTCCGTCCGTCCGTCCGTCCGTCCGTCCGTCCGTCCGTCCGTTGATCCACCCATCCACCCACCCACAAGGTCGAGAACGTCGTGTCTTATGATTCAACACGTTTTAATGCTGAATAAAACTTGTACTTGCTTTGCAAAGTCTACCATGGTGGCTGAGGTTCGCGTTGGTCGCTGGAATCTGAAGCAGGAGACTTGCGTGGGAAATCGAAATGCATAATCGAATAAATAATAGAGTTCGCTAATCTAATTTAACTAATCAAACATTGCAATTTACGTATTGTAGCCGGTGAGCTTGCAAAGCGTATCCACTTGGAACGAATCCTCAGGATGACTCCAGGTTCGATATTAACGTCGTAAAACTTGCGGTAAAAATGCACTATTTTTTCCACTTACTTTTTAAACAAAACGCCGGTTCAGTGCATTGAAGCACAAAAATAGCTGGGACGCCAATGTATTTATTTCAACGCGCTCTTTGGGAAAGAATATCCTGAAACTTGGTGTCATTCGCCGAATTCGTTCAAGTGGAATCACTTTGCTAACTCACCGTCTACAATTGTGCCTTAGAGCACTTAGTTAGAAAATTAATGTAATTTAATTAATCATTCAATTATGCATTTCATTTTCTCGTGCAAGTAATCTACGCCTCTTCGAATAATCCAACCCAATTACTCCAACTGTGCTATCAGCCACGGGAGATTAGAAAAAGAAAAAAAAAAGATTTTGTAAAGTCTGAAAAAATACTTAATACTGCGTATAACTATAGAGCTTGGGCCATTCGTATAATGTGTTGTCTTGCCAAGTAAGCAACTTAGGTCACTGGGTATGTGCAACTGGCCAGCATAGGCCCGTCCTCGGCCAGTCCCCAGAATGGATGTTCCACTGTCACATGAGAGGTAGGAAGCCCCGAATTGGGGCATCCAGGAATATGCAGCGCTACCCTGCGCGTACTGCTCGCACCGACATTCTTTCCTCGACAAGCATATCGCCTTCTCCCTCGTGCCGCGGCAGACGGCTACAGGCGACGAGACTGTGCGCGTCTCATCCGCCATTGCTGCTTGCTTTGCTAACTCCACCAAGCTTGGCGTCCTATGGATTCCAACATTGCGTGGTATCTGCGTGTTCTTTCGTGTGTTTTTAGACTGCCGGCTGCCCGCACAGCATGGGCGGACGCTGAGGTAGAGATAGAGGGCGCTGTGTAGCCATCCATTGCGACTTGGAACCTATATATCTTTCAGTTTTATTGCTTTACATAGTAGTTACAAGTCCCGACGAACAAGAAATACAAACGGAGGTTCCATAGTCAATGACTGTACTGGGACCTCCACGACCTGTTGCCAGCCTTGAAAGGAGAGCGCTCATTGCTGTCAAATGTTTGTTCATCGGCGCGGATAGCGTGTTTCAAGTGCCGGGCGCTT
This sequence comes from Dermacentor andersoni, assembly GCF_023375885.2. Classification (NCBI taxonomy): domain Eukaryota; kingdom Metazoa; phylum Arthropoda; class Arachnida; order Ixodida; family Ixodidae; genus Dermacentor; species Dermacentor andersoni. The sequence continues at coordinate 70,579,287 of NC_092814.1, forward strand.
GCATGTATGTATAGTCGCGTGACTTGTGTTGTATCGCCTTTTACTTTAGTACGTGTTTATTCTTTCCCTTCTGGTTGTTGCCGCCAGCATACTTCGGTGTTTGTTCGTGTTAACCCGCCCTTCTTGTTAGTATTTCTAACCGTGCTCACATTGATGCCTTACCCATAAGAGAGGTGGAGCAACTTCCAGCCCTTTCAATGCGGATTTGAGTTAACCTTATCCTCTTCTAGAGTAAACGCCCAGAGGAGCAGCGGAAGAGAGTGAAACAGAATAGGTTTTTTCTTTTCTTTTTTCTTTTTTTTTTTTTTTACAGCGTTTGCAGTGGCTTCGCTCTCTGATCCAGGAATATGGCGCGTGTAGTGCGTGATGAGGAAACGGAACGAACGAGAGTATAGCGCCGGTGACTATAGCCAGATGCGGTGCTGACGCCTCGGCGACAGCTTGACACCGTTGCCGCCACCGCCAAATGTAGTCACCGCAACACGGAAACGGCGCCCAATTTTTCGACACCTGCCCCACGGTGGCAGACGCATGCCGACGCCACGCGTGGGTGCGGCGGGCTCATTAGGAAGAGTGGATCTCGCGACGGAGTCCACCTCACCCTCGTTCTTCGCATCTGGCCGGACGCGGCATGACACGAGCGATGTAGATCACCTTCGTGTCCGTGTTACCTCTTCACAGATAGACCCCGGCGCTACCTCGTCTGATAAGTGTGATCCAATCACCCATTTGCTTTTGCTTCCCTTGGCTTAGCTATAATCCGGTACTTTCTAAAATAATAATAAGAATAGTTTATTTATACGCATCCGAAATTAAAACAAGGAAACGGGCCTGTCTGAGTCCACGATGACTTGTGCGACTAGGCCCGGCATAGTCGGTACAGCGATGTGGTTACATATTTACATAACACATTTTTTTACCAACTTTCAGAAGAATAGTTGGTAGTATTACCTGTTAACAGACAATGACATAGCAAACAAATACAAAAGCATAAATAAGTAAAGAATCAGAAATAAAATTTAACATTTCATCATTAATTTATTCAATTGTTTTTTTGAAGTTGCAGAAAAGAATTCATCCGTCAAATCATCAAATATTTTTTGGGATGTATACACTTCTTCTCCCTTCTCCATACTTAGTAGCAGAATAGGGTGCTTTAAAATGTTTTTCATTTCTTAACAATTGAGGTGGAACGTATGCCTCTGAATTCATCACTCCAATTATGCCGTCGTGGCAAATAAATCTTCTAATGTGCAAAATCCCAATTCATGAAAAATATTATTGTAATGCAGTGTAGTACCTTAAGCAACATTTTTAAATATATTTTTTAGTAATTTATAAATCCAGATTTTTCCAGCGCTCTGAACAAAATGCGAGAGTCGTTGTGCCATACCTCAGAACACTACACGCTAGTCCGTGAACTATAATTTTCTTGACTGGTATAGGTACTAAACCCTTTATGTTGAAAAGTAGATATGCAACACTCCGTAGTTTGCCACATAAAAATGCCATGTGATACTGCCAAGACATGCCGCTGTGAAACGTTATAGCCAGGTATTTGAAAGTTTCCACATATTCTATAGCAGTACATTTACATGCAATACAATGTTCATCGTGTAAAAATATTGGCAAGCTTATTTTTTGAGTTTTTAATGGACTTCGAAATCACATGATTTTGCTTTTCTAAGCATTGATATATACACAATTTTCTTCAAACCATTGCATGGCCTTATGAACTGCATTCTGTGGAGCGTAACAGGTTGCTCATAACGTATGTGGCGTGTGAGTAGGACCGTATCATCTGCATATTAGTACACCGTAGCTTTTGTAATTATCGTGGGAAAGTCGTTCATAAATAAATTGAATAATGGGGTGACAACACGGATCCTTGTGGAACCCCAGCTGTAATATATTTCCTAGCGCTAACAATTCCTTTACTACCCATGACTACCTGTGACCTGTCATGCAAATAATGGCAAAGAAGATCGAAAAAGGGTCCCACACGAAATAACTTCTCCAATAAGATGTCATGATTTACAGTTTCAGACGCTTTTGCTAAATCCAAAAACAAAGCACAACTATACGGTTTCTTATTTAGAGCAGAATATAATTCATCCGTGAACCCTTCTAACAATGTAATAGTACTTCGCTCAGCAATAAATCCAAACTGTCTTCGTGTTAGGACTGAAAATTTCTTTAAGAAGGAATTCGTACAATCAAACAGAAACTTTTCCAGTTTTTCGGAGAGTATAGGCAAAATAGATGTAGGTCTAGAATATTGAACATCATCTTTTCTTTCCTGCTTTATACAGCGGCTTAACAGTCGCTGTTTTTAATGTCTCCGGAATAGATGCGGTGCTTATAAAAACATTAATAATAGAAAGCAGTATGTCTGCTAATGTGTCAAAATTTCTTCTTAGTGTGGCAACAGCCAGCCCATCTATACCTGGTTGTTTATTAGGTCGGAAACTGAAAATTATTCTCCTCAGGTCTTCCTTCGACAACGTGGGCAAGAAAGCAGATGCTTGAACAGTTGCGTTTGAGCTTGCAAGTGTGTCTTTGCGACTGCGCAGTGTTAGAAAAACGTGTGAAAAAATGATTGAACTTATCTACCACTATATCTGGCTTTTCTGAAAAAGATTAAAAGAAATTCGTAGGTGCCGCACTATTGCCTCTGCACGTAATTATTAAAGCGCAAGTTTTTGCTGAATTTTTGTGTGCTTGATTAAATCTCTCCAAAAGATACCTCCGTTTTGTCGTTCTCAAGAGAGCAACGACCCTATTCCTCGCAATCTTGCATTCCGTTTTCAAGTCTTGGTTTTTCGGCGCACGCCTGCTCTTTTTCCACAACCAGTCTCTGTAGGAAATAGCTCTCATGATGTAGGCCGAAAACCAGGGGTAACTTTTCCTTTGGTTTTTAGTTATTTATACATACTAGAAAGCTCAAACCTTTTTAGCTGCTCACGAAATTTTTCACACACTTTAGTATAATTCGAACCCTCAGTCATTTGCGCCCAGTCAAACTGTGCAATCAAATGATGAAATGTTTTCCTATTAAAAATGTGCACTTCCAGTTGATTACTGTTATCTTTTTCTTCTGACTTGTCCTTCCCGCGAAGGGGTAAATGGGCATTAAGGCGACATGCGACAAAATAGTGATCCGCTATCCTTTGCGTAATGAAACACGCCGCTGATGAATAATTCGGTGCTCTTGTTACTATGTGGTCTAGACAGGAGGATACTAGTCTATTTTATGGGAGTTCTTCTCTCGTAGGTTTACTTGTAAGCCGTATGTTGATAAAATGGAAGGTAATCCGACACAGTAGACGAACTAGTGTTCAATATATGCATGTTTAGGTCACCCGCCAAACGAATCTAATCCGCTGCTATTTGGCCTTCTAAAATTTCTTCAAGTTCATGCAAGAATCGTGTGACACTGTTATTCGTGTGACACTGTGTGACACTGTTATCGTGTGACACTGACGCGATACATAGCTAGCAGCAATAGTTCTGTGTTAGTAAGCGGGATTTTTGCTGTCAGGCTTTCGGCTTGGTTTAAACAAATGTCCGTAACCAAAGTGTCATAGCGTGTCTTAACAAACAACGCTATGCCACCTCCTCGACTTTTCTGCCGTGACATAAAATGGGCTTTTAGTTCATACATATTAATGTAATCCTCTGGTACGTTAGTTTCCATTATTATAAATGCATCCACTAGATCTGCGACTGATTCCGCTACCTCCCTAAATTCCTTCCAATATTTTCGTAGGCTTCTGATATTAATACCAACTACTGTGAGATTGTGTCCACGGCTGGTAACAAATAAACCTTTGAACTTATTAAAATTTGAGACAGAGGAACAATTCGTTGCTATGTTGCTTATGAAAGTTTAAGAACATCGGCTAGATTCTTAACTCGGATCAGGGATGCATTTTCGTCCTTCTTCAACAAAATATTTCCGCCCTTAACCCTTGCAGATTTGTAGCTCTCTTCTTTTGCTGTAGTTCTAGCGCGCCAGAACATATTTCGGTTCAATCTTGTCACATTATCATTGATGAAAAGTCTCGGTAGCTGTCCGTTTTGGTGCAAGCGTCTTAGCTTCCCCCGCGCATCAAACCACATATCCCTTGCGACCACGGAAGAAAAACGTACTAGTACTGTAGGGTTAGTCTTATGTTTGTTTGGCGAGCGATGCACCGCCTCGATATCAGAGCTACAGAACTCTGATAGCTCCAGTTTACTGGCTATGTTCGATAAGAGTTCTTTTAGGTTTTCCTCGCGTTCGACAGGTAGCCCTTCAATTTCCATGTTCACTATTCTGCCATACTGTTCGCTTTCATTTAAATCCTGTTGAAGCTGCTGAAGCTGCTCCGCCTGTGTTTCCAGTTGCGTTTTCAGGCTAGCAATGTCTGCTTCACGCGCAGCTTCCTGTTCTTTACTGGCTGAAAGCTGTGCTAACACCACGTCGTATTGTTTAGCCATAAAGGAGACTGTTTCTTCTAGGTATTTCATTGCCATACTCAAATTTGTGAATTCAGCTTTCAGGAGGAGCAGAGAGTCTACTTTTCCATGCCTGTAAGGTCAGCAAAGAGATTAAAGTTTGCTTAATAACTGCCAGCTCGGGCATTAACGCAGCTTCTGAAGTGTCTTCTTCTGGTGAAGTCGTACTCGTAGACTATACTCAAAAAAAAAAAGAATGCGCATAAATTAGCAACACCGTGGCGACTCGGGCTAGCCGGTACATACTTGACTAGGGAACAGCGCGAAAAGACTAAGGACAAGAAGGGTGGTGTGTGTGTTCCCCTTCTTGTCCTTCGTCTTTTCGCGCTGTTCCCGGTCAGACATAAGTTAGCGCTGTGGCGCATGGTTTTCTGAAGCTTACCGCAGTTGTAGAAGCCACCTTTGATCGAAAGTCGTTAAAATCGCGCTGTGCCAAACTGCGTAGCGAAGTATAATTGAACGAATACAGGAACGCGTTTCCGTAAGGGCTCGTAGGTACACATAACGGGCAAGTCTAAAGGGGCGCATCGGGGCTTCCCTTATGCTAGAAAGCCGGCACGACGCTTTTCGCTGCATTCATTCGTGCACCTCACGTTCAGAAGCTCCAACAACCTCGCCTTCATATCGTAAGTTCCGTGCGCATCGGTGGCGCCTGCGGCATGCGGACCCATTATTACTTTGTTTATAGCGCAAAACAACGGACACAAGAAAGACGACAGGACATGGCGCCTGTCCTGTCGTGTTTCTTGTGTCCATTGTTTTGCGCTAAACAATGTAATTACGGATTCGCACCAACTAGCCCGCCAACGCATTGGGCATGCGGACATAACGCACCGAGAGGTGATCGCAGCGCTACCGAAGCTTGTGCGTTTGGAGAAATAAAAGGGCACTAAAAACCACTTTCAAAGCCCTGTTTGATTCGTCTGTCAGAAAAAAAGGTCGTTTGATAGTGCAGAAAAGCAAGCCCAAACTTCTCCTTTTTTTTCTTTTCTTCCTTTTCATTTTTATTTCTTGCTGAAACATCAGCGCGAGTACGCCAGCGGGACGTCGCAAATGTCCACGTATTTTCTGATACTTGTGCCATTTTGGTGCGGGAAAAAGTATTGAAACTTGCCAGGTTGAGCCTCTGGTCCGTTTAGAACACGGCGTTGTCCTTAACAGGCAGATAGTTAACTAAATCCGTGTGGACGCTCTCCAAATCGACGTCGTGGGACGTTGACGCACCGGCGTTGTTAGCTTTCTTTTTTTGCGTAGTGTCTGGCTTACTAAGCTTGCCCTCACGATAAAATTGGCTGTCCTGCTATTACAAAGAAGCTATTATAAAGGTCGGCAATTTTTTTCTCTGATATAACTTTAAGAATGGCAGTTGTGTCGCCGTAGTGGTTGTAGCTCCTCTAAAGAAAAAAAAAAGAAAAAGATGCTGCGTTGCTAAAGAAGCAGCGTGTTATCAAGGATGCACTTTACAAACCTGCGTTATCTTCCTTGGTGCAGAGCTACAGATTTGTGAACTTCGTGCTTCTGTTTTTTTTTTTCTTTCAAATTTACCCATTGTTGAAAATTTTGTTTAAAAACATTCAGGCCCTAAATCGCTTCCAACAGTCACTAGAATTTCACTTTCTCTCTCAGATGCAAGAAATTTCATTAATGTCGGCCTTGTGGTTACCTCAGAAAACCGTTTCTACGTTTTACATGTATTTGAATAGGCAGCATTGGAGTTCGGCCCGAGCTAAAGCTTCCTCTTAAGGAACTTATGTCTGATCAAGAGAAGGAATTTTCCAGAAGAATAAAAATGGGTTGAAGTGCGTACAGGTAGATATTACCAACTCGTCACCGAGAGCCTTACCGCTATCATTGAAAAGTGTGTAATCATTGCATTCTGCCAAAACTAACGCATGGGGCAGAAACTTTGTTCTGATGGGCAGAAGCTGAGTTTAACAAATAAATTTGAGAAGAAGTTAGACCGTGCAACGAGCGATGGAACGAAAAAATTTTAGTCGTAACGTTAAGAGACAGGAAGAGAGCCATGTGGATAAGAGAGCAGACGGGGAAATGGAGCTGGGAAGGCCACGTAATGCGTAGGGCAAATAACCGGTGTTATATTATAGTTTCAGTGTGAATGCCAAAAGGAAGGGAAGCGCAGTCGAGGACGACAGAGAATTAGGTGGTGTGATGAAATGAGGAAACTCGCAGGCATAACCGGGAATCAGCTAGCTCCAGACAGGGATAATAGGAGGTCGCTGTGAGAGGCCTTCGTTCTACAGTGGACATAAAAATAGGCTGATGACAATGAAGCTGTGTCAAGTGAATCTGTCCTGTAGCACACGTCAAATGTGATCAGATTGTGAACGTCACAACCATGTATTCTGTCGCTTTACTTGCGCGCGTGTTGAGCAAAGCAAACGTTTGCTCTAGCTGGTTACTGAATATTAGCAAGTACCCAGCGCTGCGCTGTATAGAAGGCAAAGTACAGGAATGAGCCGGGAGAATTTAGCGCAAACCGCCAACTAAAGGATCTTCGATTCATGCGCCGTCGCAGCGCATCTAAGGCCAAGTGGCACACAAATTAATCGCGTGGTAGGTCAAAAATGTAGCAGTTACGCCTGTAGTGCAAATCACTGACGCAACAGCTGACGTAGTATATGTCTTGCACCGTTTTGTACTCTATCGGATAAAGTTGGAGCAAATATCGAAGCAATTATTTCGAGAAGAAGATGGCAAACTAGACCATTAAAACCAAAGCGCCCTCCGCAACTAGGCGATGAAGCGTCAAAAGAGGGAGGAGGGGCCGACGCCAGTGTAAGCCAGAAGAGAGAAGACAAGCGAGCGTGAGCCAATCATAGCAGCTTGCGGCGCAAGAAGCGCTCTTTTTTTTTTTTGTAAAATACAAACTGCAACAACTCAGACACGAGACTTCTATCATTGCAGGATGGCTAATGATTCTGCCGGCCTCTTGCCGCCTGATCAAGAAAACAAAAACGTTTTTTTCCACCTTCTTTTTCTCTTTTTTCCCCTCATGCGTCTGTTTTCATATATGCCTGTGGCGCACAAACAGGTCATGACCGCGCTGTTTCGAGAGAAAACCGCGTGGCTCCAACACTGTCTATGCGTAACACGGAACCTATCGTCCGGGAGTAGTTGTTACCATCCTTGCTTTTTTTTTTTCTCCTCCCGGTATCTGTTACGTCAACCATATCGGCAGCAACAAACGCGTACGGAAGCTTTTATTCATCCCGACGCCCTCACTGTTGTCTCGAGACCGTGCGAAACTGCGTGATGTGGTGCATTCGCACGATTTCGTGCGCGTCCAAGGAAGGCGCGCCCAGAGAAAGCTACGTACACGCGCGTGATCCACGCATTGTCGTATATAGTGCCGTATAACGCCGTCATAAAATTTCTCTCTCCCACGCCATCTCGTCACCGCCAAGAAGAAGACGGGAAGCCAAAGGAAAGGTGGAATGACCGTTGCTCGCTATCAAACGGTACACTAATCGACCATGACGACGTTTATGAAAGACAGACTTCACTTTGACGTTCTGTTGGGCTAACTTGCGGCGATTTGGTTGTTAGCAGCAACAACTGAAAGTTATTCTAAACGACCAAATCGAAGGAAATTGAAATGGCTGCGACGAATCGCTAGTGGTCTTTAGTGCATCAGTTGTTTTTACCGTCTGTGCATTTCCCCTCTTAAACCACAGGCACCCTCCTCCTTTTTAGAAAAAGAGCGCTAACTATTTCGCACTTTTTGCATGCTAACCAATCTTTCACGCACCAGCTCAACTGTATAAAGGCTTAGCAACTGGGTCTACATGGATCATCTATGTAGTGAGCCTTTCACAGATGTCAATCTAACAACAATAATGCCAAAGGGGAGCTTCACCAGCCCAGCTCTGTTCATGTGATGGCTGATCCAGGTTCACATTGCGTTAGTTTACTTCCGCGACATCGAACATTTACCTACACTGACTTTCCGTGTAAAATAAAGTGATTCCGATTCCGTTATATCGTTGAAGTCGGCGAAGTCGCGACTCTCCATGCTTCGGCCGCAACGCCAAACAGACCCCTGGCGATACGAGCACGCGACCGCACGACATCGAGGAAGAGCGCCTTTACGTGTACCAAGGTGTCGCTACCGAGACAAGCCACGCACGAACTGTTGTACGATCTACGTGCGAGAGGTTCCTGGATTCCTGGACCTATACTGTCATCGTGTGTTGCCGGAGTAGCTGATGGGAACTGGGAAAAAATTGGGACCTATAAACCGGAGCGGCCATATTTAGGAGTCATGCAGGAAGCTCTATGAGTAATCTCAGCATGTAAACAGTGTCGTCCTCAATTGAGGACGACGCAACGAGCTATGGAAAGAAGAATGATGGGTGTAACGTTAAGGGATAAGAAAAGAGCAGATTGGGTGAGGGAACAAACGCGAGTTAATATCTTAGTTGAAATCAAGAAAAAGAAATGGGCATGGGCAGGACATGTAATGAGGAGGGAAGATAACCGATGGTCATTAAGGGTTACGGACTGGATACCAAGGGAAGGCAAGCGTAGCAGGGGGCGGCAGAAAGTTAGGCGGGCGGATGAGATTCAGAAGTTTGCAGGGACGACATGGCCACAATTAGTACATGACCGGGGTTGTTGGAGAAGTATGGGAGGGGCTGTAAGATTTGTCGGACGATCCCACCGCTGTCAACCAGATGTAGGATCTCTCTGGACGAAGGTTCATCCCTAGCGCTGCCACCAGTTGTTGGATCTGGAGGACAATCCCAATTGCTGTCCCCCAGATTTTGGACCTTGCCGTTGGGTGCGGGAGTTGGCCGAGGTTGAGGAGGACTTTGAGATGAAAACTGGAGGTTTATTTACATTATTTACAGTGAGAGTACAAAGAAATTAACAGTCATAAAGTCATTACGGGCCGGCAGCAACTCGGATGCTGCGGCCCGTGGCAAGAAGCTCGAAAGGGATGAATGAAGGAATTCTCCCTTGCTGCTCCTGGTCTCTGGTTTTTAAGCCCTTCGGTGTCTCGAAGTCACGTCACGTTCAGCCAATCGGCGAGCCCGCTCAGGTGACGCCATTTTCGGCCAATCGCCGAGCCCGCTCAGGTGTCGTCATTTTCGGCCAATGGTAGGCGCCCGTGCGATTGTGTCACACCCGGCGCACAGGGTCGTTCCTTGGGCCCCAATTGTCTGAGGGCTTTACTTCTCTCTGCGGTATTGCCTTCCCGGTCTGCAACTGCCTTCACAAAGGCGGATGGGGGGATTGCTGCCAGGGCTTCACGGTGCATTACAGCCGTCTTGCCTCGGGACCCCCGTTACCTGGAACAGTGCCAGGCTCTCACTACACGTTCGGGAAGAGTCAAGCAGTGAATAGCTCCACCTGCGGCGCACGAGGTGGGGGACGCCAACTCGTTTGCACGTGCCGCGCCTCGGGAACGGCGTAGATCTGCTTCTGCGTTCCTTACTTAGGTGTGGCGCGATTCGATGTGGTCTGGTGAACTCGAAGGAGGCTCAGGAAAAGGTCCCGTGTCTAACAAGGCGTTTGCCCTGCAGTGGGCGTAACCAGGCTGATGATGATGATGTAAACAGTGTACCTAATGTTTTCTTTCGTTATCTTTCAACCTTAACTTTCCTGTTCGCACACGGCTGTTGCCGCATTGACCCGGCAAAAAGGGTCATGACGTCACTGAATAATTAGCTTAAGCAGTGGACCCATACTTAGTGAACTGGCTGCTATACTAGGCAGCGCCTGAGGTGTGTGTCTCCTAACTCGTCGTTACCCGCCATAACGCGCTTTCCTTCATATTCCGATTTTCCAGACAGTAATGTAATTATGTTGCAGACATGCTCTCTAGAAAAAATACGGTCGTATTTAATAGCATGACATTAGTGTTTCACTGTCTCATATGCTGCTAGGTTTGTAATAGAGTGGTGTTAATATCAGTGTTGAAATAATTAAACTGTATAGTAGAGAAGCCAGTTGCAAAAGGAAGAGTCGACTTTGAGAAAAAGTAGTATCATGTACTACTGCGTAATTTTTCATAACATGATCGCCGAATCATACCTTAAGCAAACGCAAGAGTGCGTGGAATAGCAAATACACAAGTGGTGTTGAATGAAGCCCGCTATAGCTTGCCGTTGGTTCAACAATAATGTCTAAGAGGACTCAGTCATTCTAAAGCGAATCTGCCAGCGCTTAGCAATATTATTTCTACGTTTCCTTCTTTTCATCATCTAGTTTAGAGAATTTTCTTTTTACGTGCACATTATTGCTACTGGTATACTATACCGCGCGCCAGGAAAAGCAAAACAAATGAAGACATTGCGCGCGGCACAATATCTCAGGCGCTTTTGTGAATGCTGATCTGCATGTAACGCGATATTTCGCGTGTTTTCTGTAGCACTATACACTGGGGGTTACGGGCGCCGATCATAACACCCAAATAGCACCCAAACAGCGTAATTTGTTCTTTCACTGTTTGCAAAACCTCTAAAGTTTGATTGTTGAAACATCAGCAGGAAATAGAAGGCTTTAGTAATGTTACCAAACATTATATAGACCCTAAATCTGTCCCTCCCCCCTTTTTCATGCGTGTGTTGAACAAAATGCGCGCCCCCTATGGTGGCAATTTTCCGTGTTAGCATCTACTGCCACTTTTGCCCGTTATAAAGATTGAGCAGATTTCTCGCTCTCATAACGTTATGACCACAGAAACTTATACCTAGTTATGTGAAGTTAGCGCAAGCAGTCCGCCTGTAATGAAGGCCGTATAGCGATCAACAATGTCTTTCACTGTGGTGATTGTTCACTCAGCAGAAATAGCAGGTTTGGCGAGCTGGTAAGCGGTACACACCATTAGCGACACAGCATAGACGATGACTGAGCAAATAAAGCGACAAGCAGCGCGCGTCCTGTGCCCCCCCCCCCACTCCGCTCTCTTCACTGCTCGCGTGAGTATAGTGCTTGTGCTATATAGTAACGATGGACTCGCGATTGTTCTGCGTTTAGCATTTATGACGAGCCCCAGTGGGCGATAAGGCGCACGTTTAAGTGTTCGGGAATTGCTCTCGAGAGGGCTCGCGCCGGTCTCGCGGTGAGGCCGCCGATCAAGAGAGCGCTGTTTGCGTGGTTGTAAAACGGATGCCGCACGGAACTCATTTCCCGCGTGTTTTGGGCACGCCGCGCCGCCACGTGTTTTTCACGGCACGCCTGAGCGCCACGGCTGAAACGGTGCGCTCTGTTCACCTCATTTAAGGGAGAAAGCTTACACCCCTTGGGGTTTATCTTGTCCCACAACGCTCTTAAAACGGTTGCACCCTTTGGGGTGTAATATCTGCCACACAATAATCGTCATCTGCCTTGCTTGCGTTTCCTTTCTTGAAAACTCGGCGCTCACTACTTTCCTGTCGAGAATGCTGTGTCACACTGATAACGCGCATGCCGTTCGTTACTGGGAAGTACCGGGCTCGCAGCGTTAAGGAAACGAAATGCGGACAAGACAGATGATGTTTATCGTTGTGTGGCAAGACCCGCCTTGGTTGCTCAGTGGCTATGGTGTTGGGTTGCTGAGCACGAGGTCGCGGGATCGAATCCCGGTCACGGCGGCCGCATTTCGATGGGAGCGAAATGCGAAAACACCCGTGCGCTTAGATTTAGGTGCACGTTAAAGAACCCCAGGTGGTCGAAATTTCCGGAGTCTCCCACTACGGCTTGCCTCATAATCAGAAAGTGGTTTTGGCACGTAAAACCCCATAATTATTATATATATTGTGTGGCAAGATACGACCCAAAGGGTGTAATTTTGTTTTAGAGTGCACTCTAAGAAAAGTTTACACCCTTTGAGTCGTATCTTGCCACACAACAAAAAACGTCATCTGTCTTGTCCGCATTTCCTTTCTTTAACGCTGCGAGCACGGTACTTCCCAGTAACGAACGGCACGCGCGTCATCAGCATGGCATAGCATTGCCGACAAGAAAGTAGCGGGCGCGGCGTTTTCAAGAAAGGAAACGCAAGCAAGGCAGATGACGATTATTGTTTTGTGGCAGATATACACCCCAAA